>NC_081375.1:42070098-42325098 GCF_030684315.1 Stegostoma tigrinum | reverse complement strand
GAGCCACATTTGGCCACAAGAGGCAAAGATGGCAGATTTCCTTCCCTGAGGAAGATTCTTGAAACAAGTGGGTTTTGATAATAATTGATGATAGTTGTCAATGGTTAGCATTACCAAAGCAAATTTTCAATTCCAGATTTTTAAAAAGTTATACTTAAATTCCACCCGCAACGCAAGAGAATTACGACTGATCTCTCTCATGAGGTGAAATCTTTCCAGCCCTTGAATGATGTGGGCATGAACAAATCAGTTCAGAAGACAGAGTGAGCTCAGAAAAATTGGAATATCCAATTCTCCAACCAAGTATCATAGAGAATAGAACCATGCAGCACAGAAATAGACCCTTTGGTCCAACTCGTCCATGCCAACCAAAGTTTCCCAAATTAAAGTAGTCCCACCTACCTGCATTTGGTCCACATCCCTCCAAATCTTTCCTATTCATGTGCCTATTCAAAAGTCTTTTGAATGGTGTAAATGTACCTGCATCTACCACCTCTTCAGGCCATTAATTCCACATACAAACCACCCTCTGTGTGAAAACGTTGCTCATCAGGTCGCTTTTAAATCTTCCTCCTCTCACCTTTAAAATAATGCTATCTAGTTTTGAATTCCCTTATCTGGGAAAAGGCCTTTGCAATTTACCTAATCTATGCCACTCATTATGTTATCAGCCTGTATAAGGTCACCCATCAAACTCCTATGCTCCAGTGAAAACACTCCCAGCTTATCCTTATAACTTAAACACTCCAGTCCCTGCCACACCCTTGTAAATCTTTTCCGAACCTTGTCTGATTTAATATTATCCTTCCTATGGCAAGGTGACCAGGGCTGTACACAGTAATCCAAAATTGGCCTCACCAACGTCCTGTGCAAGTGTAACATGAGGTCCCAACTCCTATACTCAGTTCTCGACAGAATTCCTTGCAGCTCAGAATTAGTCAAATCAAAACTACATTGAAGTTCCAGAAGCAACTATGGTGTAAACTATTCATTATTTTCAATTACACACTTGTATTATAAGATTCCAGATTCAATCTATCATCCCATTCAACACTGAATTGACCTCCATCATGCACATGTAATCTGCTGTATAGACAGCCTTCATAGAATCCTTGCAGTGTGGAAACAGGCCCTTCAGGCCAACAAGTCCACAATGACCCTCAGAACATCCAATCAGACTAATCCCCCTATAGCACACACATCTCTGAACACTTTGGGCAATTTAGCATGGCCAGTCCACCTTTCCTGTACATCTTTGGACTGTGGGAGGAAACCCACACAGGCACAGGGAGAATGTGCAAACTCCACACAGACAGTTGCCTGAGGCTGGAATCGAACCTGGGTCACTGACGCTGTGAGGCAGCACTGCTAACCACTGAGCCACCGTGCTGCCCTATGTCTGCTTGTCTCAGAATTAGTTAGCTACCTTTCCACTGCCAATATTCAGATCTTCATTTCATTACCTCAAAACAACATCTTCCAACATTTTTCTAGTTATTTTTCAAGCTTTCCTCCTCCACAAATTCGAAATTAATCATAACCCCAAGTCTCGTCTTTGACATCCATAGAAGCCTGGTTCCACTCAGTTTTTTCTCAAATCTGTGTACAACCCCAAACCACTTTATCTAAATGACTTCCACAAGTTATACACATCCTCCATTACAGACTGCCCTATTACTCATCTTTCATTCCCAAGACACCGGTAAAAGGCTCATCTTCCATTCTCCAGACCACTCTACTGTGCCTTTTTCATTCTCCAGACACCAGTCTACACTTCACCTTCCATTCCCCAGACACCAGTCGATGACTCATCTTTCATTCCCCCGACATCCTCTGTCTCGATCATAAATCTCTCAGTTCTTTCACCCATTATGCCCAGACAATCAGAATTCTTTTTCCAGATCTTTGTTGCCTTGTCACCTCTCCCAATTGTTTTAAAACCTCCCAAGTATAATTCTGTTTCTCACTGTGCCTTAGGTGTTGTTTTCTCTCAGCAGAATTTGTCTTTAATCTGTGTTGTTATTCAATCCAAGATTTGTTTTTGGTCAGGAGCATTATAAAAATGTAAACTGTTATTTGATGTTGAGCATCAGAATCAGCAGTGATATATGATTATAACTCTCAAGATAGTTCATGAGATGCCACCTACAGAAATAGTTATGATTCCTAATGGAAACCGTGATCTGCTCCTTTCAATGTCAGTCTGCTACCTTAAGTTTCAAGACAACTATTTAACCAAATAGCTTTGAATTACGTTGTATTCTCAAAGAAAAAAGCGAACGCTTTGTGACATTTGATGACCTTTTCTGAGAAACTGACCCTTTAGCTGCGTGTTTTTCCTCTGCCTTTGTATCGAATAAAAGAGATCAGTAGTTTTTAATTCAATGATGAAATTGTGTATTACACATAGCAATGTTTCTGTTCAATGAATTTCAGGATTCTGAAGGCACTGGTTTTGTACTGCGGTATATTTCAACTAAATTTTTTCTCATAAAGCAGTTCTTGGGTCAAAACAGTTCTGCTGAAATTTGCTCAAATCACTCCACCTGCTGGAAATCATGCAGCATGGCAATAATCGTGTTCACCCTTGGAGGTGAAGATGGCCATGTTCATGACCGCAATGCTTGGTAGGGATACATGAGTGACTGCTGAAGCTAACTGGTATCCAGGAGGCTCTGCTGCAGATAGGGCTGGGCTAAGTTGTAGGTGAATTTCAGCTCCTGGTGGTATTCTGTCTGCACCTTAAATGAACTAATTAAAGCCAAAAGAATAGCAGGTGCTGGAAATCAGGCACAAAACAAAATTGCTGGAAAGCATTGCTGCCAGACCTGCTGAACTTTTCCAGCAACTTTGTTTTTGTTCCTTAAATGAACTTTGTTTTGAAGAAGGCTGCACTTTTTTTTTATTCTGTGCAGAAATCCTGAAAGGGCTTCAGGTTAGGCCGTCAGAGTGTCCTCGTAGTGCTTCCTTTGACTGCTGTGAATGGGAAATCCATCTTCAAGCTTTCCAAAACAAAATTCAATTCTGTAAGCACACGTCAAGCATCATGACCCTATGATCAGTCCAACTCAGTTGTCGCTGCTTCAGTATGATGTGGATGCTTGGTGTGACAGTTCAAGCAGGTCTATCAGGGATATTTTATCAACCACCTGATCTTCTGAGGCAGCTTAACTGTATGCATTTAACCCTGGTGCACTGTCTAAGCCTCATACATGGACAGGACGCTTGCAGTTTGGCAGACAGACTTAGTCATTGTCCGCTGAAGGCCTCTGTTGTTTTATTCTTGCATGTGTGGCATCAAACAACACAGATAGCTTGAGAGAGAGAAAGAGAGGGAAGGTGTGCTGCTGAGAAAATTGCACTTGTCCAGTGCTGATGTACTCTAGTCATGGACTGAAACACTAGGCTTGAGGTCATGCTTTCCTGAAGCAGGCTGATGCATTACATCACTTTTCGTTGTGCTGGTTGTAAGATGTCATATGGATTGGAGAACATCTCCATGCTACATTGCATTTCCAGATCTAAATCAGCAGCTGGTAAACAAGTAATGCAAAATTGTGAAATCTGTCATTGGGCACTTTGATCTTTGTTTGCAGCTGCCTTGGACTGAGTAGCTTCCCAACTGATTTTGAGTTCAAGATCACCATTATGGAAGGAATCGAAAAGCTTAAAGTGGAGAAAACATGGTGAAAATGATCATTGCTAGAATGCAGCCTTATTTAACTCCATTCAAGACTGGAAATGGAGCAGAAGACGCACTATCATCCAGGATCTCTGTGAACATGCCACCATGGAACAGTTGAACCACTGATTAATTTTTCACGTCATATTTCTCCTTTTGCCTTCCAAAGTCTTTGTCAGATCCACAAATATGGTGTAGATATTCATGTTCTGCTCTTGTCATTTTCCCTGGAGCTGTCTAACATGATGGTTCCTTGTCCTAAAACTGTT
Organism: Stegostoma tigrinum; assembly: GCF_030684315.1. Lineage (NCBI taxonomy): Eukaryota > Metazoa > Chordata > Chondrichthyes > Orectolobiformes > Stegostomatidae > Stegostoma > Stegostoma tigrinum. The sequence continues at coordinate 42,321,147 of NC_081375.1, read as the reverse complement.
CTGACACTCTGGCGGCAGGCTCTGGTCAAAATGTTGGAATGACGAGAGGCCTATTTGAATGCATCAGCATGCAATTATAAATGAATCTTTCTTCATTTATACATCATTTCCCATATTCCCGCTCATTGACTTGAAACTCAACGTCAACAAGTTCTGGCATGAAAGTCAGAGCAGGTACTGAGCGACATCAGCTCATTGCTTGTTCCTCTGGCTCTCTATATGGCCACCTGTTTCCAACATTCCAGGGTTGCTCCACGGGCATCAATTGTCTGCAACCCCTGTCCACAGAGGTTGACATCAGCACAGTTAGTTAAGAGCCGTGTCCACTATCAGGTGACGGGATTGGACACAGTCATTCAGCCACTCAAGGACAGGGGGTCCGAGTCATCACCGTCCAGAGAGTGGGTTGCAGTCAGCCTTGTAGTTCCCATACAAACAATCTACAGAGTTACATTAAGTCAGCCAGGGAATTACACAGAAATGTGTCAAGGTCTGGTCAGTCATCAGCCAGGGGTCTCCATCCAAGTCAGTCATGGAGAGGAGAGCAACAATCAGTCCTGTGAGTCAGTTCAAGGGAAGTCAAGGGAGATTATTAGGGGTCTCTCATGTGACCAGGAAGCTGTTGCAGTATATAAGACTGTGAGAGTATAGAGATGGGAAGGAAATGGATAAATCAAGAGTCATTGGTGTTGATAACAGTCAGCTAGCTCTGGATTACTACTTAATTGTGACTTTTCAATTAATAATTCAGAGATATTTCAGAACAATGAACCAGCCACCCTGTGCCTTCTGGAAGCCAATGGAAGCATCTAGAGAAAGAAGACAGAGACGCAGTATCAAATCAACTCAAGAGCCATCTAAGCAGATCCTGTGCAGAGATCACTAATGTGTTTTTCCAGCATACTACTGTCCATAACACAATGCGTATGTGTGTGTTTGTGCCTCTGTGTGTCTGTTGCTGTGTTTGTCCATGTGCCTGTGTGTGTCTGTGTGATATGTGTGGGGTATGTGTGTCTGTGTCTCTCTGTATACGTGCGTTTCTGTGTGTCTCTCTGTGTATGTGCAGCGTGTGTGTGTGTGTGTGTGTGTGTGTGTATGTGTAGCGTGTATGTGTAGTGTGTGTGTGTGTGTGTGTATCTGCGTGTGACTGTGTGTTTGAGATTGTGTCTTTGTGAATGTATGTGGGTCAGTGTCTAAGTGAGGCTGTGTGTATGGGTGAGTGATAATGGGAACTGCAGATGCAGGAGAATCCAAGATAACAAAGTGTGGAGCTGGATGAACACAGCAGGCCAAGCAGCATCTCAGGAGCACAAAAGCTGACGTTTCGGGTCTAGACCCTTCATGAGAGAGGGGGATGGGGAGAGGGAACTGGAATAAATAGGGAGAGAGGGAGAGGCGGACCGAGGATGGAGAGAAAACAAAATAGATAGAGAGGAGAGTATAGTTGGGGAGGTAGGGAGGGGATACGTCAGTCCAGGGAAGATGGACAGGTCAAGGAGGCGGGATGAGGTGGTAAGGTAGGAAATGGAGGTGCGGCTTGAGGTGGGAGGAAGGGATGGCTGAGAGGAAGAATAAGTTAGGGAAGCAGAGACAGGCTGGGCTGGTTTTGGGATGCAGTGGGGGGAGGGGACGAGTTGGGCTGGTTTTGGGATGCAGTTGGGGGGGGGAAGAACTGGGCTGGTTTAGGGATGCAGTAGGGGAAGGGGAGATTTTGAAGCTTGTGAAGTCCACATTGATACCATTAGGCTGCAGGGTTCCCAAGCAGAATATGAGTTGCTGTTCCTGCAACCTTCGGGTGGCATCATTGTAGCACTGCAGGAGGCCCATGATGGACATGTCATCTAGAGAATGGGAGGGGGAGTGGAAATGGTTTGCGACTGGGAGGTGCAGTTGTTTATTGCGAACTGAGCGGAGGTGTTCTGCAAAGCCGTCTGCAAGCCTCCGCTTGGTTTCCCCAATGTAGAGGAATCCACACTGGGTACAATGGATACAATATACCACATTGGCAGATGTGCAGGTGAACATCTGCTTAGTATGGAAGGTCATCTTGGGGCCTGGGATGGGGGTGAGGGAGGAGGTGTGGGGGCAAGTGTAGCACTTCTTGCGGTTGCAGGGGAAGGTGCCGGGTGTGGTGGGGTTGGAGGGTAGTGTGGAGCGGACAAGGGAGTCGCGGAGAGAGTGGTCTCTCCGGAAGGCAGACAAGGTACATTTAGGCACATTTAAGGCGTCATTGGATAAGCATATGGACGTACATGGAATAGTTTAGGTTAGATGGGCTTGAGATCGGTATGACAGGTCGGCACATCATCGAGGGCCGAAGGGCCGGTACTGTGCTGTAATGTTCTATGTTCTATGTTCTAAGGGTGGAGATGGAAAAATGGCTTGGGTGGTGGGGACCCCTTCACCCGCCTCCAACACAAGTCCTCCTCCTGGACACCACCCACAGGCCTCCTACCCTCCCTTGACCTCTTCATCTCCAACTGCCGTCGAGATATCAACCGCCTCAACCTCTCTACCCCTCTCACGCACTCCAACCTCTCCCCTGCAGAACAGGCTGCTCTCCGCTCCAACCCCAACCTCACCATCAAACCCGCAGACAAGGGTGGCGCAGTGGTAGTACGGCGCACTGACCTCTACATCGCCGAGGCCAAACGCCAACTCTCCGACACCTCCTCCTACCGCCCCCTTGATCATGACCCCACCCCCAAGTTCTCACATACCACCCCACCAACTTCCAGATACAATGTATCATCCTCCGATACCTCCGCCATCTACAATCCGACCCCACCACCCAAGACATTTTTCCATCCCCACCCTTGTCTGCATTCCGGAGAGACCACTCTCTCCACGACTCCCTTGTCTGCTCCACACTCCCCTCCAACCCCGCCACACCCGGCACCTTCCCCTGCAACTGCAGGAAGTGCTACACTTGCCCCCACACCTCCTCCCTCACCTCCATCCCAGGCCCCAAGATGACCTTCCATACTAAGCAGATGTTCACCTGCACATCCGCCAATGTGGTATATTGTATCCATTGCACCCGGTGTGGCTTCCTCTACATTTGGGAATCCAAGCGGAGGCTTGGGGACCGCTTTGTAGAACACCTCCGCTCGGTTCGCAATAAACAACTGCAACTCCCAGTTGCGAACCATTTCAACTCCCCCTCCCATTCTTTAGATGACATGTCCATCGTGGGCCTCCTGCAGTGCCACATTGATGCCACCCGAAGGTTGCAGGAACAGCAGCTCATATTCCGCTTGGGAACCCTGCAGCCTAATGGTATCAATGTGGACTTCACAAGCTTCTAAATGTCCCCTTCCCCCACAGCATCCTAAAACCAGCCCAGCTCTTCCCCTCCCCCCACTGCATCCCAAAACCAGCCCAGCCTGTCTCTGCCTCGCTAACCTGTTCTTCCTCTCACCCATCCCTTCCTCCCACCTCAAGCCGCACCTCCATTTCCTACCTACCACCTCATCCCGCTTCCTTGACCTGTCTATCTTCCCTGGACTGACCTAAACCCTCCCTACCTCCCCACCTGTACTCTCCTCTCTACCTATCTTGTTTTCTCTCCATCCTCGGTCCGCCTCCCCCCTCTCCCTATTTATTCCAGTTCCCTCTCCCCATCCCCCTCTCTGATGAAGGGTCTAGGCCTGAAACGTCAGCTTTTGTGCTCCTGAGATGCTGCTTGGCCTGCTGTGTTCATCCAGCTCCACACTTTATTATCTGTGAGTATATGTGTCTGTCTGCGTGTATGTATTTGTGTCTGTGTCCAAGTGTATCTGTGTGAGTATGTGAGCATGTCTGTGAGACTGTGTGTGTGTGTGAGTGTGTGGTGCATGTGTCTCTGTGTATGTTTGTGTGTCTGTGAGACTGTGTGTGTCTGTACGTGTCTGCATGTGTGAGCGTGTGTGTGTTTCTTTGTGTATGTCTGTGTGTGTGCATATGGGTCTATGCATAAGTGTGTCTGCGCGTATGTGCGTGCCTGTCTGTGTGAATGTCTCTGTGCTTGTGTCTTTGTCTGTGTGTTTCTGCGTGTGAGCACGCGTCTGTGTGTATGCATGTTTGTGTGTGAGGGCTGTGTGTCGACATGTATCTCTCTGTGTCAGTGTGTGTGTCTCTGTGTTTGTGTTGGGTGTGTGCGTATGTCTGTGTGTGTGTGCCTGCGCGTGTGTACCTTTGTATGTGTGGGAGTAGGCACACGCAGGTGCAAGTTTATAAGAGGGTTAGAGTTTTACTCAGTAGTTGTGTATTTCAGTTGGCTTCTCAACCAGTTTGTGATGCAGAACGATACTGACAGTGTGGGTTCAATTCCCATGCTGACTGAGGTAAGCATGAAGGACTCTCCTTCTCAAGCTCTTCCCTCACTTAAGATGCGCTGGCCCTCAGGTTAAACCATCACCAGTCATCTGTCTCTCTAGTGGGACAGTAGCTCTATGGGACTTTACCAGCTTTATCTTTACAGGCAGTCCCCAGGTTGTGAGCAGATTCCATTCTGGAGTCAACTTGCATGTCAGACGACAATGTAAAACAAGCGGAGGCTTGGGGACCGCTTTGCAGAACACCTCCGCTCAGTTCGCAACAAACAACTGCACCTCCCAGTCGCAAACCATTTCCACTCCCCCTCCCATTCTCTTGATGACATGTCCATCATGGGCCTCCTGCACTGCCACAATGATGCCACCCGAAGGTTGCAGGAACAGCAACTCATATTCCGCCTGGGAACCCTGCAGCCATATGGTATCAATGTGGACTTCACCAGTTTCAAAATCTCCCCTTCCCCTACTGCATCCCTAAACCAGCCCAGTTCATCCCCTCCCCCCACTGCACCACACAACCAGCCCAGCTCTTCCCCCCCACCCACTGCATCCCAAAACCAGTCCAACCTGTCTCTGCCTCCCTAACCGGTTCTTCCTCTCACCCATCCCTTCCTCCCACCCCAAGCCGCACCTCCATCTCCTACCTACTAACCTCATCCCACCTCCTTGACCTGTCCGTCTTCCCTGGACTGACCTATCCCCTCCCTACCTCCCCACCTACACTCTCTCCACCTATCTTCTTTACTCTCCATCTTCGGTCCGCCTCCCCCTCTCTCCCTATTTATTCCAGTTCCCTCCCCCCATCCCCCTCTCTGATGAAGGGTCTAGGCCCGAAACGTCAGCTTTTGTGCTCCTGAGATGCTGCTTGGCCTGCTGTGTTCATCCAGCCTCACATTTTATTATCTTGGAATCTCCAGCATCTGCAGTTCCCATTATCTCTGAATGTAAAACAGCTGTTTGTATGTACAGGCAATGTCCATATGTCAGATATTTAAGAATTAAGACCATATATGGGGTTGTGTTTGTAAATCAGGGAGACCCTGTACCTTTAAAGCTGACAGTTCATATACCTGTGTTTTTTTATTTATTTGCAATAAATAGTCATTATTGTTAAGCAAAGTAACCCTGTCAACCTGAATCTAAAAGGCAGATGAATTGGAGAATTCTGCATTAAAAAAAATTAATTTTGGTGACGATTCCAGGAGTAGGAGGATTTGATTATCTGTGAGCTATCCCAGTGAGGAGTAACTGGAGTGAAGTAGGGATAGAAGTTCAGACATCTGATGAATACATTCACAGTAGCCTTGAGGAGAGAGCAGCACAGCAATGGGCAATGATTCTTACTGGGTTGCCAGGAAATGGAGTCTTCAGCATTACATCAAGCCAACAGGTAACGTGTTGAATTTATTCACAGCAGCAACAAAACAAGTACTATACACCTCACTGTCTCAAAATAAACAAAAACATTAACAAGCAGTTGCCGAACTAGAGATGGACCACATTTGACGATTGTGCTCAAATTAATCCTGGAATAAATCTATTTATGGCAATGATACATTATATCGTTGAAGAGACTGGAATAACAATCCCAAATGCCAAAGTGGCTGATAAAAATGATCACAAGTGCAAGCATAGTTAAAGCCAGGGATAGAGCTCTATTGGTGCAGTAGTAATATTCCTGTCTCTGAGCCAGGACACCCAGTTCCAGAGGTGTGTAATAACATCTCTGAGCAGGTTGATTAAAAATATCGAAAGCTAATGATGTCAGCTGGCCACAACTGGCTTCAGGATCCATCTGCCAATGTCATGACATTCTGTGTGCAGCGATGTGTGTGTGTGTGTGTGTGTGTGTGTGTGTGTGTGTGTGTGTGTGTGTGTGTGTGTGTGTGTGTGTGTGTGTGTGTGTGTGTGTGTGTGTGTGTGTGTGCGTGCTGACTGCCCACCTTTACTTCACAGTAACAAGTAGAACATAGAACATAGAACATTACAGCACAGTACAGGCCCTTCGGCCCTCAATGTTGTGCCGACCTGTCATACCGATCTCAAGCCCATCTAACCTACACTATTCCATGTACGACCATATGCTTATCCAATGACGCCTTAAACGTACCCAAAGTTGGCGAATCTACTACCGTTGCAGGCAAAGCGTTCCATTCCCTTACTACTCTGAGTAAAGAAACTACCTCTGACATCTGTCCTATATCTTTCACCCCTCAATTTAAAGCTATGCCCCCTCGTGCTCGCTGTCACCATCCTAGGAAAAAGGTTCTCCCTATCCACCCTATCTAACCCTCTGATTATTTTATATGTTTCAATTAAGTCACCTCTCAACATTCTTCTCTCTAATGAAAACAGCCTCAAGTCCCTCAGCCTTTCCTCGTAAGACCTTCCCTCCATACCAGGCAACATCCTAGTAAATCTCTTCTGCACCCTTTCCAAAGCTTCCACATCCTTCTTATAATGCGGTGACCACAACTGTACACAATACTCCAAGTGCGGCCGCACCAGAGTTTTGTATAGCTTCACCATAACCTCTTGGTTCTGGAACTCGATCCCTCTATTAATAGAAGTTAAAACACTGTATGCCTTCTTAACAGCCCTGTCAACCTGGGTGGCAACATTCAAGGATCTGTGTACATGGACACCGAGATCTCTCTGCTCATCTACACTACTAAGAATCTTACCATTAGCCCTGTACTTTTGCCTTCCGGTTACTCCTACCAAAGTGCATCACCTCACACTTGTCTGCATTAAACTCCATTTGCCACCTCTCAGCCCAGCTCTGCAGCTTATCTATGTCTCTCTGCAACCTACAGCATCCTTCGTCACTATCCACAACTCCACTGACCTCAGTGTCGTCTGCAAATTTACTAACCCATCTTTCTACACCCTCATCCAGGTCATTTATAAAATGACAAACAGCAGTGGACCCAACACCGACCCTTGCGGTACACCACTAGTAACTGGTCTCCAGGATAAACATTTCCCATCAACTACCACCCTCTGTCTTCTTTCAGCAAGCTAATTTCCGATCCAAACTGTTATATCTCCCACAATTCCATTCCTCCGCATTTTGTACAATAGTCTACTGTGGGGAACCTTATCGAACGCCTTGCTGAAATCCATATACACCTCATCAACCGGTTTACTCTCATCTACCTGTTTGGTCACCTTCTCAAAGAACTCAATAAGATTTGTGAGGCACGACCTTCCCTTCACAAAACCGTGCTGACTATCCCTAATCAATTTATTCTTTTCTAGATGATTATAAATCCTATCCCTTATAACCTTTTACAACACTTCACCAACAACTGAGGTAAGGCTTACTGGTGTATAATTACCAGGGTTGTCTCTACTCCCCTTCTTGAACAGGGGAACCACATTTGCTATCCTCCAGTCATCTGGCACTATTCCTGTAGACAATGACGAGTTAAAGATCAATGCCAAAGGCTCGGCAATCTCCTCCCTGGCTTCCCAGAGGATCCTAGGATAAATCCCATCTGGCCCAGGGGACTTATCTATCTTCACCTTCTGAAGGATTTCTAATATCTCTTCCTTGCGAACCTCAATCCCACCTAGTCTAGTAGCCTGTATCTCAGTATTCTCCTCGACAACATTGTCGTTTTCTAGAGTGAATACTGTCGAAAAATATTCATTTAGTGCTTCCCATATCTCCTCTGACTCCACACACAACTTCCCACCACTATCCTTGACTGGCCCTAATCTTACTTTCGTCATTCCTTTATTCCTTAAATACCTGTAGAAATCCTTAGGGTTTACCCTGATCCTATCCGCCAACAACTTCTCATGTCTCCTCCTGTCTCTTCTGAGCTCTCTCTTTAGGTCTCTCTGTTTCCTGGCTACCTCGTAGCCCTCAAGCACCCTAACTGAGCCTTCACATCTCATCATAACATAAGCCTTCTTCTTCCTCTTGACCAGAGATTCCACCTCCTTCATAAACCACGGCTCCCGCACTCTACAGCTTCCTCCCTGCCTGACAGGTACATAATTTTCTAGGACACACAGGGGCTTTTCCTTGAATAAGCTCCACATTTCTAATTTGCCCATCCCCTGCAGTTTCCTTCCCCCTCCTATGCTCCCTAAATCTTGCCTAAGCTCATCGTAATTGCCTTTCCCCCAGCTGTAACTCTTGCCCAGTGGTATACACCTATCCCTTTCCATCACTAAAGTAAACATAACAGAATTGTGATCGCTATCACCAAAGTGCTCACCTACTTCCAAATCTAACACCTGGCCAGACTCATTACCCAGTACCAAATCTAATGTGGCTTCGCCCCTTGTTGGCCTATCTACATACTGTGTCAGGAAGCCCTCCTGTACACACAGGACAAAAACTGACCCATCTATCGTACTCGAACTATAGTGTTCCCAGTCAATATTTGGAAAGTTGAAGACCCCCATGACAACTACCCTGTCTCTCTCATTCCTATCGAGGATCATCTTTGCTATCCTTTCCTCTACATCTCTGGAACTATTCGGAGGCCTATAGAAAACTCACAACAGGGTGACATCTCCTTTTCTGTTTCTAACCTCAGCCCATACTACCTCAGTTGACGAGTCCCCAAACATCCTTTCTGCAACTGTAATACTGTCCTTGACTAACAATGCCACACCTCCGACCCTTTTACCATCTTCTCTGTTTTTACTGAAACATCTAAATCCCGGAACCTGCAACAACCATTCCTGCCCCTGCTCTGCCCATGTCTCCGAAATGGCCACAACATCGAAGTCCCAGGTACTAACCCATGCTGCAAGTTCACCCACCTTATTCCGGACGCTCCTGGCATTGAAGTAGACACACTTCAAACCAACTTCTTGCTTGCCAGTACCATCTTGCTTCCCTGAAACTTTATTTCGTACCACCCTACTCTCAACCTTTTCTATCCTCGAACTACAATTTTGGTGCCCATCCCCCCGCTGAATTAGTTTAAACCCACCCGAATAGCCTTAACAAATTCCCCCCCACCGCCCCCGCCCAGGATATCGGTACCCCTCTGGTTCAGGTGAAGGCCATCTTGCTTGTAGAGGTCCCACCTACCCCAGTAAGAGCCCCAAAGATCCAAGAATCTAAAACCCTTCCTCCTGCACCATCCCTGTAGCCATGTGTTCAACTCCTCTCTCTCTCTATTCCTTGCCTCACTAGCACATGGCACGGGCAACAAACCAGAGACAACAACTCTGTTCATCCTAGCTCTCAGCTTCCATCCTAGCTCCCTGAATTTCTGACTTAAATCCCGATCTCTCTTCCTACCTATGTTGTTGGTGCCAATGTGGACCACGACTTGGGGCTGCTCCCCCTCCCCCTTAAGGATCCCAAAAACACGATCAGAGACATCACGTACCCTGGCACCTGGGAGGCAACACACCAACCGTGAGTCTCTCCCGTCCCCACAGAACATCCTATCTGTCCCCCTAACTATGGAGTCCCCAATGACTAATGCTCTGCTCCTCTTCCCCTTCCCTTCTGAGCAGGGACAGACTCTGTGCCAGAGACCCGTGCCCCACTGCTTTCCCCTGGTAAGTCGTTCCCCCCGACAGTATCCAAAACGGTATACTTAATGTTGAGGGGAATGGCCACAGGGGATAGAGATAGTAAGAACTGCCAATGCTGGAGTCAGAGACAACACAGTGTGGAGCTAGAGGAACACAGCAGGTCAGGCAGCATCAGTGGAACAGGAAAGCTAACATAATCGGATCGGGACCCTTCTTCAGAAGTTGGGGAGGGGGAAGGGAGCTCTGAAATAAACAGAGAGAGCAGGGGTGGGGCTGGGGAATGTAGGTGGGATGGTGATAGGTGATAGCATGCAGGCAGTGGTGGGGGTTGCGCAGTGAGGTGGGAGGACCGGATAGATGGGAGAGAAAATGGACAGGTTGGTTGGGTCAGGTCAAGGAGGCAGAGATGAGAGGGAGAATTGGACATGGGATGAGGTTGGGGGTGGGGAAGTTTTGAAAATAGTAAAGTCCACATTTAGACCATTGGGCTGGGGGTTCCCAAGGTGGAAAATGAGGTGTTGTTCCTCTAGTTTCCAGGTGGTGTCATTGTGACACTGGTGGAGGCCCAGGGTGGACGTATTGTTCAGGGAGTGGCAGGGTGTGTAGAAGTGGTTTGCGACTGGAAGATGTTGTCATTTGTCGTGAACCAAATGCAGCTGCTATGCAAAGCAGACTCCGCGCCTCTGCTTGGTCTCCCCGAAGTAGTTTCTAAAAGCAAAAGCAAGTCTTGCACTGCCCCTCAACTGCTTTTCCTCATCCTCTTTCTTCCTCCTCATGCCAGTTGAGTCCAGGGCAGGAGCAGCAGATAAACTGGATCCTCAGAAGAAAGGGTAGTATCAATCAGCCAAAATCGCTTAAAAACATCTAATCCTTAGTTTCCCCTCAGTGTATATCTTTACAGTATGATTATATCAGCAGCACCATATTTGTCACGGTTAACTATTTGCTGTCAGTGTGTGACTGTGAATTGTCATTGACGGAAGGTGTTGTGTTTTTGCTTTCTCATTGGCACAAGAAACATGCCCTAAAGAGGCAGATCATGTAAAATGTGACTCCATTTTAAGAAACGGCAGCCTCCATAATACACCCTTTAATGCCTACTAAGAATTATGACAAGCCCAATTGTAAATGCTCTCCGTATTGTCTAATCGTATATTGATATGGCACATCCATGCTTGTAAAATTGTGTACCTCAACAGAACCGTGCAATATTCACAGCGTAGTAACCTTTAATAACTTATACTTAATACAGTTTTCATGCAGACATGAGTCCTACAGCTCCAAGAAATAAATGTAATAAAAACTAGGTATTGGTTTTTGATTGCTTGAAAAGACTTGTTTTTTTAGAAACAAAGAGCTTGAATTGATGCAATATTGTTTCCACCTCAGCACAGTTCAAAATGCTTTGCAGCCAATTAGTTTCTCTTAAAGTAGTTTTGCTGATGTAAGATAGAGAAATAGAAGCCAATTTGCACGCAGCAAGCATAATCCATTTTCATGATGCAACCCAAGGGATATGTAAGCCTAGAACACTAGGAAAGTGTCCTTGTTCTTCAGATAATGCCTTGGGATCTTTTGCATCCATCAGAAATGGTAGATATGATTATATTTAATAGCAAGTGGAATTAGGGAGAAACTAACTTTTCAAAAATCCCACTGCAATTCACAGAAACACTAAAATGAAATCTGAAGCCAAGCCACATTAAGTTAATCCACAAGGGAGGTTGGCAAGAGTGTCTTAGATGGGGAGACAGAAGTCAAGAGGTTGAGAGTTTTGTTGACAGTGTTCCAGAACCTGGGTCCTGGCACAGTCACCAATGATGTAGTAGTTAAAATGGATAAGGTCGAAATTAGAGAAATACAGATATATCTCAGAGAAATGTGGGATGGGAGGGATTTGCACGTTTAGGGAGAAGTGAGGCCTTGGAGAGATTTGAAAACACGGAAGAAAAGTTAAAAATCGAGATGTTGCTCGACCAGAATCTAGCGTATGTCAGCAGGAGCAGGGATGAATGGGAAACTGGGATCAGTGAGAGTTAAGACAGTGTTTAGGATGACCTCAAGTTTACACAAGATAGAATGTGGGAGGCAGCCTGGAGTGCATATAAACGGTCATGTTGAGACATCAAAGACATGGGTGAGGATTTCAGCAGCAGAGGAACTGAGACAGGGATGAAGTCCAGCCTGATGTCATGGAGTTGAAAATATCATGAATACAACACCAAAAGAGTTAAACAGATCCAAGCCAAATGTTAAAGTGAAGTACAATACAATGAGCTTTCCTTTGATAGTAGGTTTATTCACAGGAGGCAGTATTACAGATCTGTCTCTTAGCAACCACCCCACCGAGATATTAGTGTCCCAGAAGCTCCTAATTATGTGTGGTCAACAATCAACAGATACCCGTCATTCATTTGCCTTTAACGCGATAATGCAACAGACATGACATAAACAGGAAGGTCATCACAGGGTCAATATAACACCTAGTTTGTGCATTATTCAACTTTATACAAACTGTTTCCAGGCAGTGTGAAGTCAGTTATAAGGTAACATAGTTTGGATGGGTGCCCCAAAATGATGCTTTTGTTTCTCTGATGTTTGGCTGGAGGAAATATCTGCTCCAATTGAGTTGTGGAGGAGGTGTCAATAAGAGGTGGTGGTGAGGGAGAGTTGGGAGCTGTCATCATACATGGTAAAAATCATCACTATACTTTCAGGAGATGTCACCAGGAGTACATGAGAAATAGGAGACGGCGGCAATGATAGATCCATGGTGGAATGCCAGACGTATAAAATGCAGGAACAGGAAGAGAAGTTTATTACAAATGACTTCCAAATCAAATTGTTACAGAGATAGTAGGAACTGCTGACGCTGAATCAGAGCTAACAGTGTGAAGCTGGATGAACACAGCAGGCCAAGCAGCATCAGAGGAGCCCCGACCTGAAACGTCAAGCTTTCCTGCTCCTCTGATGCTGCTTGGCCTGCTGCACACATCCAGCTTCACACCGTGTTATTCCAAATTAAATTGATAAGCATGGAAGTTTTCAGGCAGAATTCCACTTATCTGGCTGGAAGACGATGGAAAGACATTGAGACAGCGAGTGTAGCCAACCATGTCAGATACTGTGCAGTGGCTGAGAAGGATAAGGGGAAAGTTACCTTTGTCGTAGTCACACAAGATTAACTTCAATACCAGCCATTCTGTACTGTGTAGGGATAGGAACCTGATGGAATGGATTCAAACAATGTTCTGGAATAGATTGTAATGGACTTAAGAGGCAGCAGCATGCTTAGGATGTGGAAAGGAATGGGAGATAGGTGACAAGCTGGTAGCTTGAAAGGATGATGTGGTCAGGGCTGCTTTCTTGAGGAGATCCATGATGATAAAAGATTCAAAGGCATGGGAGAAGACACCTGAAGAAAGAGAGATCTTTTAACAACATGAACTGACAAGGATGAACTGCAGTTTAGTGGGAAGAGAATGGAGTGAGCAGGAGGTATGTATAATTGATAAGATTTGCTAATGGAAGGCATGAGGGGCAGTAGCGGAGAAACTGGAGAAAGATGACAGTTTTACAGCTAGTGGTTTGGGACCAATCCAGCTCAAAATAGATCTAGGAGATAGCCTAGAGCCTAACTTCTTTCTTATTTAAAGTGCTGCGTTCCAGACATGATCAATTGGTCAAACTACCAGGCTTTAAGAAAAACACATTTTATTCTTACACCACAGTTAAAATACAAACAAAACAAAAAGTAGCATGACTATTGCTCTATTGAAATACTTAACAAAAATATATTGTTTAACTAATACTGATCAACTAAAGCAGCATCCCGTAAACATCCCCTTGGCAAAGGCAAATTCAGCAAAAACAGATTTCTCTCACTTGCTATCTCCTCCAGTCTAGGAGAAAGGGACACTGACAGAATTAGTCTAGCAGCAGACAGAGACCTCAAACATTTGCAGCAGCACAGACAGAGCTGTATCTAGCAGCTTCAACTCCAAAACACAGCTTCAACAACTGAAAGCAAAACTAACAGCCTGGATCTGTGTGAACCTGACGACTCGAGTTGCATAGGCTGCTTAAAACCCAATGTCTGATAAAAAAAACCCAGTGCTGTTTACTCAGCTTTCCATGGAGTGGACGCTTTAGTACCAGGTTTACAACACCCATCTACAAGAGAAACAGGACAGAAAAAACCTCTCTGAAAAGCACATTTCATCACAGACAGTTAAAGGAATTTTGATATAGTGGGCTAATGGAGGAAAGGGACATGGTTTAGATTATAGTGGAAAGGAAGTCTATAAGTTCCTCACATTTGTTGTTAGAGATGATAAAGGGGGGGGGCGGTCTTGAAAGGGATATAAGGCGGCAATATGCATTCAAGAAAGAAACTAAGGAGCATAACTTTAAATTACAAGAAGATCCTGGAACAAGTAATGTTATTAGTAAATGACAGTAAACCCACTTACAGCATATTACTTAGCCAGATTATGGCACTGAATGCTAAACTAGTCATCTGACATATCCTTTCAAACTATGCTGTTTGTACTTAGGGGGGAGGAGAAGAGAGCCATACCAGAGGGTACTGCCAAGGTGTAAGAATGAGTAATGGTCTGATCCAGCATCATAACTAGAAGTAAGGATGGAACTAACAAATCAGTAGCTGCTGAAATCCTTTGATAAATATAAGTCCAAAGCCTATATAGTTGGCAATTTGAAAATGCAGTTTTGTTTGATTTGGTATCTTATTGTCACGTGCACTGAGGTACAGTGAAGAGTGTTGTCTAACATGCTTTACAGGCAGATTGTACTATATAAATGCATTAAGGTAACAGAACAGAATGCAGGATACAATGTTGCAAGCTGCAACAGAAAGTGCAGAGACATTAAAGAGGTCCATCAAAAGTTTGATAACAGCAGGGATGAAGCTGCTCTTGAATCTGTTCATTCATATTAAATTTTCATATCTTCTAGAAGACTGAAGAGGGCATAACCAGTGGGAGGGGTCTTGGATTAATTTGGTTGCTTTCCCAATGCAGCGGGAAGTATAGATGGAGTCAATGGATGGGAGGCTGGTTTGCATGATGGACTGGGCTGTGTTTACAACTCCGTAGTTTCTTGTAGTCTTGGGAAGACGATGTCACACCATGCTGTAACGCATTCAGAAAGGATGTTTTTTATGGTGCACCTATAAAAACCGGTCAGAGTCTTTATGGACATGCTACATTTCCTCACCTTCCTGAGTAAGTAGTGACATTGTTATGCATTCTTGGCCGTAGTGTCAGCATGGGTGGACCAGGACAGATTGTTGGTGATCATCCCTCCCAGGAACTTAACACTCTTGACCATCTCTACCTCAGCACCATTAATGCAAACAGGGGCATGCCCCCCACTCAATGGCCAGTTCCTTCATTTTGCTGTCTTTGATGAATAGGTCATTGTCTTTTCACCATGCCACTAAGCACTCTACCTCCTTCCTAAAATCTGTCTCATCATTGTTTGCAATCTGACCTACAAAGGTGATGTCACCAGAAAACTTATAAATGGAGTTGGTGCAGAATTTTGCCGCACAGTCATAAGTGCGTAAGGAATATAATAGGGGGCTAAGTAATGTTTAGTCTAATTAGCGCAACTATGAAATTATTGGCAGAATAGCCTGAGATAGCAGCACAGCCAAAGCTGAAATAACAGAGAGATCAGAAAAAGTAACAGATCAATCCTGATTGTTCATGTAATTTTCATTAGTTTCACTCAGACAGTGACACATTTATGCTTGCCAAAAAATACATATTATCCATATGCAGGAATCTATTCTCAGCGGGATAAAGGAATTTGTTCGGGCATATTGCCCTTTGAATTAAATAAAAGCCCTAGCCCATTCCCAACGGCAATGACTCAATCTAGCAGAGTTGACTTGCCAGTTGAAAAGCACCTTTTTCTCATGCAATATAAAGCATTGCTCACTGTGAAATTTGACATTCTTGAATCTGTCCCATCAAGTGCAAGGCAAAATGCTATGACAGAACTGTACTCCAGTGCAATATCAGCCTACATTAGGTGATAGATCCTTCAGTACAGATTTTCTAATTGGAAGATGGACATTGCAGAGGTGTATGAATGAGTTGGATTTGAGGACTATGTAGAAGCCCCAATGTATCTGACTCTGAGGGAACTGCCCAGGAAGCTGGAACTTCTGATGGGCTATTACCCAGTGTCTGGAACCCTCCAAACAGCTTGCCAGCTCTGAGACAGGCATAATGATGGTATTCAAAGACCTGGGAATGATTGGAGACTTGGGTGTGGGAAATTAGAAGCCTCATGTTGAAGGTTGGAGAAGAGGTGTGTTGCTTGATCACATGATTGGCCCAGTGAAGTACTTTAGATCAGGCAGGTAGGAGTAAAGTTTTTATCTCTTACATCCAGCAGCCCTGATTTGGGCTTGGCTGCTAAGTTTCTCAATGATGGAGAAATCAGCCAGCCACCATTCAACTCAAAACTTGAACAACAAAGAGGATCTTGATGTCATTACAATAACTAAAGAGCCAGATAGGATCCTCAGAGTAATATGAATGCCCACTTATCTCCACGAAAGTTGATATTACTACTAAACACTTTACAATTTAGCTACCTGTCTTTCACCCAACCCATACTCAATATTTTGCTTTTAAAATTTCCTTTTATTTGCTTGTTGCAAGTGAGTAGCTCTCTTGACGTCATGGCAAGCACCAGCAGTGACTAATAAACCCTGTTCCTGCTCCTATGATGCTGCTTGGCCTTCTGTGTTCATCCAGATCTACACCTTGTTATTCCCATTTATTGGTCTTGCAAGAAGAAATGTGAGCAATCATTTAGCTGACCAAGTACTTCTTTCTTCAGTTAATTTGAGAACAGTTATAAAACAATGCATACATTTAGGACTAAACATTTACTGTGCCTTTAATACATTGAGTTGCCATGCTGGTTGGAAATTAAACAGCTTTGAATTTTGGTTCACATTTCTTTCAATATCAAGGCATTCTTTTGCCAAATATGACTTGACAAAGGCTGACTTGAAAAGCTCTTTAGTGCATTTTGTAAGGAAAGATATACGCTGCTGACAGGAAATCTCATGGGTCTTTGCAAGAGAGATGACTAGAACTGCAGCTTGAAATGGTACGCTGCACTTCTTCAGTCCATGCACATACACACATACACGTGCGCGCACACACACACACAGTAGAAACAGCATGAATATCAAGTAGATGAGCACACTGGGAAATCAGAGCTGAAGGCCAAACCAATATCAGGAAACAAGAGTTGGATTGAAAGGATTCAGTGAGCAGCAATGACTCGAACAGAAACTTATAAATTAATAACAAACCTCATAGAATTTTCCACTGTGTGACTTCATTAATAAATGATATAGTTAATGCTCTGAGAAATCAGAAAAATCAAACCGGTACTAAAGATAGGGTAAACCCCCAAACCCTTCAAAAAATTTGAAATAAATGTTTTTTGGAAGATTCGACTAATATGTTCAAAGGGCTGGTTTGGCACCAAATGAGGAAGGACAAGCAGATGTCGCACAAACTACAGCCGAGTGGTTACTGGAAGCACAGAAGCTTCTAGTAACTGCACCAGCTTAGGTGATGGATTTCCCAGAGACAAGTGTGAGCCGCACTGATGCTGATTTAGTCATGGAAGGAGGAGTTTTGCTTGTTTATAGATCATGGTGATTGTTCATACAGTCTAATTTTGTAATCTAATTTCTAAACTGGGTAGTTTCACAGTTTATGCTAAACAATGACAGAGGTGGCCCATGTATATTTCTCTTCAGACATGAGGAAACATTATCCTGACTTGTTCTCCTTTTGAGGTGTTACTAACCAATTGTGGCTTCAAATATTTTAGATTTCCTGCCAAACTTCGGCACTTCCTCCATCCTCTCACTTTAAGAGCAGGATTCAATCTCAAGTTTCACAGAGGAATAAATAAATCGTCCCACCTAGTTTTTCTTATCATCAAGAATACTTTAAAATTGTTCTGTACAAGGCACAGTTCTTATTTGTGCCTTTCCACTCCATAAGTGTTCATTATGGCTCAGCTGGTTACAAACTTGACCCTATCTCAAGACAGGTGGATTTAAATCCCACTTCAGAGACTTGAATACAAAACATAGGCTTATAGTTCAGTGCTGTACAGAAACGGTGTTGAGCAGTTTTCCCTGGTAGGAAATCGCTGCTTATTGGACCTTGTTGTGCACTAATTGGCAGCTGTGTTTCCTATGGATAACTACAGTATCTACATAACTAACATATTTGCAAAATATATTGTGATTTACAGAAGCAATGAAAAGTGCTGTCTTAAATTGGCCTGGGGTCACTGGAGAACAGATGCGAATAACTCTGCCATTTCGTGATTGCTCACTGCCAATCTCCGAAATTCACTACTGGTCTTTTCCACATAGAACTCAAAGTAGCAGCCTAGTATGGAATTCACAGCAGCAAACTGAATTAAGATGCAAAATGAAATTAAGCACAGTGCAAAGCCCCAGCTCATCCACGCAATGAACAAACTCTAATGACTAATGAACTTTGAATCTTAGTAACATAAACACCCTAATCTGATGATCAGCACATTATTGTACATTTTTCTGTACCTGTTTTCATATTTTATTATTTACTTAGAATGATTGATTATTAAACTTCTCAGTTTGACTCTTGGAAGGGACAAAATTTATTTTTATAAATAAACCATTAGTAATAATAATTATAGTTACATGCCTGGGACATTGTGTAGAGACTGGACTTCATTTCAGAAACCTTTGTCAGATGTCCACACATCTCCCACTGCCCCCTCCCATTGGTGCTCCACAAGTGTTGTATGTGGCATCTGAGGTTCAGCATCTCTGGCTGGGCAAACAGGCCCAGAGTTGTCCTCTGTCCTCTGATGGGGACTGGTCTTAATAGTCTCCCTCCTCCTCCTGTTCTTTCTTATGCATGAGTTGTGTCACTCATTTCAAGGTCACCCAAAGCTGTGCACATCTACACAAAGGAAGAGTGCACCTCAGTCCTGGGCTGGCAGCTAGACAGAGATTAAGGTGTCTCTTGAAATAACCTCAGACTTCAAAATCCATTGCTGCTTCTCACCCACCTGCGACTTTGGATCAGAGAGAAAAAAATATAAGGTATTCAACCTCCTTCACCTCAGAGCCTTTTTCATCAGCCATTTGCCAGCACACCCATTTCCAACCCCCGCCCCCTGTTCATAACCAAATAGATAAGCAGGACAGTCTACAATTTGATTATCTCCTGCAAAATACTAGCAGAAGTGTCCTCACAGCAGGGGCAGAGACTCGCAGGATAGGGTCCTCCAAAAGACATCATACAAATATGGCACGATGCTCAGTGGTTAGCACTGCGGCCTCACAGTGTCAGGGTCCCAGGTTCAACCCCACCCTCAGGCAACCGTCTGTGTGGAGTTTGCACATACTCCCCTGTGTCTGCGTGGGTTTCCTCCGGGTGCTCTGGTTTCCTCCCACTGTCCAAAGATGTGCAGGCTAGGTGGATTGGCTGTGCTAAATTGCCTGTAGTGTTTAGGGATTTATAGATTAGGTGGGTTATAGGGGGATGGGTCTGGGTGGGATGTTCAGAGAGTCAGTGTGGACTTGTTGTTCCCTCACTGTAGGGATTCTATGTAATATGAAGCTTTAAAAGCCTCAGATTCCCAACCCTATGTCTAAAAAATGCTTTAATGACTACCCCCAGTGGCTTTGACGTTAATAATTATGAAATGTTTCCAGAGGCTGGTCATGCCCCACATCAACTCCAGTCTCCCAACCTGCCTCGATCCCCTACAGTTTGCCTACCAACGTAATAGATCCACAGAGGTTGCCATATCCCTAGCCCTGCACTCATCTCTGGAACACCTGGACAACAAAGACACCTATGTCAGACTCCGAGGCAACAACGTGTGGGGCTGGATGAACACAGCAGGCCAAGCAGCATCTAAGGAGCACAAAAGCTGATGTTTTGGGCCTAGACCCTTCATCAGAAAAAGGAGATGGGGAGAGGGAACTGGAATAAATAGGGAGAGAGGGGGAGGCAGACCGAAGATGGAAAGAGAAGATAGATGGAGAGGAGAGTATAGATGGGGAGGTAGGGAGGGAATAGGTCAGTCCGGGGAGGACAGACAGGTCAAGGGGGTGGGATAAGGTTAGTAAGTAGGAAATGGAGGTGCGGCTGAGGTGGGAGCAGGGGATTGGTGAGACAAAGAACAATTTAGGGAGGTGGGGACGAGCTGGGCTGGTTTTGGGATGCAGTTGGGGGGGGGAGGGTTGGTGGTGGTGGTGAGATTTTGAAGCTTGTGAAATCCACATTGATACCACTGGGCTGCAGGGTTCCCAAGCAGAATGTGTGTTGCTGTTCCTGCAACCTACGGGTGGCATCATTATGGCACTGCAGGAGGCCCAGGATGTCAGACTGCAGCTTGTTGACTACAGCTCCACTTTCAACACCATTATTCCCTTCAGAATGACCTCAAAACTCCAAGACCTAGGTCTCTGCTCTGCCCCTGGATCATCAGCTTCCTGACCCATATATCGTAATCAGTGAGGATAGGTAACTGCATCTCCTTCTCAATAACCCTCAACACTGGAGCCCCCAAAGGATGCGTTCTTAGCCCCCTTCTATACTCCTTGTACATCTACAACTGTGTTGCCAAATTCTAAATGAACACCATCTACAAGCTGGCTGACGACACCACCGTAGTGAGACGGATATCTAACAACAAATTGAACTGATCATTGACTTCAGAAAGTAGGGAGGAGAATACATCCCTAACTATAACAATGGAACTGAGGTAGAATAGGTGAAGAGCATCAAGCTCCTTGGAGTGATGATAACCGACAATCTATCCTGGACTTCCCACACAGATGCAACAATCTAGAACACACAACGCCTCTTCTTCTTTAAGCAGCTCAGGAAATTTCTTTTGCCTGCAAGGTCCCTCGTCGACTTCTACACATGCACCATTGAAAGCATACCTTCCAAATGCATTACAGCCTGGAATGGCAAGTGCTCTGTCCAGGTCTATAAGAAACTTCAGAAGGTGATGTGCACAACACAGACCATCACAGACACCAACCTTCCATCCATGGACTCTAATTACATGGCTTGCTGCCATGGAGAGTCAGCCAACATCATCAAAGCCCTCGTAATGACCTCCTACAGCCTCTTCCATCAGGCAGAAGATACAGATGCCTGAACACAAGCTCAAGCAGGTTCAGGAACAACTACTTCCCAGCCATTTGCAGACTGATGTATGGACTCTTTAGCCTGAAATAACACTGATCTTGCTAACGGTGATCTCACCTAGCACATGGCCTGTGCAGTGTAACCGTGTGCATCTGTCCAAGTCTTTTTGATCTGTACATTCTTGCTTACTATGATCTGCCTGTACTACTCATAAACAAGCTTTTCACTGGCTTAAAAGTTCTGGCCAACAGAGTATTTAAAAGGGGCAGCACGGTGGCTCAGTGGTTAGCCCTGCTGCCTCACAGCACCAGGGACCTGGGTTCAATTCCACCCTCAATTGTGTAGAGCTTGCATGTTCGCCCTGCATCTGTGTGGGTTTCCTCTGGGTGCTCTAGTTTCCTTCCACAGTCCAAAGATATGCAGGTTAGGTGGACTGGCTGTGCCAAATTGCATTTTAATGTCTAGAGAGGTGTAGGTTAGGTAGATTAGCCATGGGAAAATACAGGGGTAGAGTAGGATGCTGTTTGGAAGGTTAGTACAGACTTGATGGGCCAAATGGCCTCCATCTGTATTATAGAGATTCTAAAACCTGATGCAGAAAATGTAAAGATTCACAACCTAATGAGTGAAGACATTTCTCCAATCCTTAGTTCGAAATGACTGAGACCGAGTTACATTTCTAGACTGTTACTCAAAGAAGCAGCCTTTCAGCAGCTAGATTGTGCCGTGTATAAACAAAAAGATGTACCAATATGCTTTGGAGCTTTGGTATGTCATGAAACCATTAATCCCTGTCACAGTTTGCTGATCTCACTCAAGCAGGTCATTCATTTTAACAACTTCATTTCTTCTTGTCATTTTTGCATTGCCTTGATAATGATGCCAACAAGTTCACTCAGTGTCATAGAAATTCATTTATTTCTTATTTTTTATAAAGATATCACCAAATTTCTAAGAATCAAAACAACCTTCAAGCATTAATTCCCAAGCATGATGTTTTCCATTGGATATTCTACTTGTCCAAAACACTAATTAATAGAAGCTTAAAGTAGTTAGCCTCAGTTTGATGCTGGATGAATAATGTCACTCAATAATTCTTCCACGTAAAGTGGAACTATTTAGTCCAAAGATTGTAGGACACTCTTAGCTGTTAAACTTTATTACCCACCAAGCAACATGGCATCTACCTGACAATGTTCTAAATGCCAACAGACAAAAAATGGAAAGAAAAAAGCCAGTTCCCCAGTATTTTGTAAATCACAGATAGATTCTACCTCTCTAAAAATATAGAAACAAAGGTGTTGTTCTTTAAAACTTCCTTAATTCTCTGGATTACCACAAACCTTTGCCAGATGGAATTTTTTCCTTCAATTTGATGCTATCCTTATCTTCTCTGGTTAACTAAAGGTTGGCTTATCCCCCCCTAGAAATCTTTCTATCTAACTGAGATATCTTTGTGAGCCATGAGTTATTTGTTTAAATGTCTACCATTGTTCTTCTTTTCTACTGAACTCCTTTCCCCAGTCTATTCTATCTTGCTTTGCTTGCATTCCTTTGCAATTATTCTTATTTAAGTTTAGCACAGTTGTTTCTGACCCAAGTTTGTAATTCTCTAACTAAATGTTAAACCCTCATCTATTACAGTCACCATTTTCTGTGGAATTTTCTAGATCAGTGCTAGTTTGCCAGACAGTCCACATGAAAATAACACTACCCTCCTAATGACAGTATTCAACTACAATATTCAATGCATAAAATCGGGTTAACATGCCAGTTTAGTACAAAGGAGTGTATTTTTGGGTGACAGATTAAACTAATGCCCTATCTGGTCTCTCAAGTAAACATAGAAGATCTTGCATCAACATATCAAGGAGAACCAAGCAGTGTTCCAGTCAATTTATAAATCAATAATTATCATTAGAACATATTGTCTGATTATTATCCAATATCTAAATATCTAATAGTTGTTTGAGAGACTTTTCTGCGTGTAAAT
Source organism: Stegostoma tigrinum (assembly GCF_030684315.1). Classification (NCBI taxonomy): domain Eukaryota; kingdom Metazoa; phylum Chordata; class Chondrichthyes; order Orectolobiformes; family Stegostomatidae; genus Stegostoma; species Stegostoma tigrinum. The sequence continues at coordinate 42,298,087 of NC_081375.1, read as the reverse complement.
CGGTTGTCATATTTCCTATGTTACAAGAGTGATAACACTTCAAAAGCATTTCACTAGAAGTAAAGTGCTTTGGGTCATCTGAAATGCTTTATGGATACGCAAGGTTCATTTCCTTTTCTGTTTTCAGTTGAAAGGTTACAAGTAAAACAGACAGTTACTGTGGCAAGTTGTGATAGCAAACTATTCCACATGTGCATAGAGAAATGTATTCATGTCACTGTGGTATATGGTTATCTACTAGTTTTAAGTAAGTAAAGAATTTCACCCACCATAATCACCCACTCCCCAGCCACCTCAAGAATCAATCAAGAAACACCTTCTGTTCCAAATTCTAATGGAAATTGCACTCCCACATTCTACAATTGAATTATTTTGTGGAAGATTCACTAGTAATTACAAAATTGTCAGAAACTTGATTTTAAAGTGTTAAAATGACTTTAAGCCTCAAAAGGCAACAGAGAGTTGCTTGCCGCACTAACCTATGTGGGAGTTTCTGGACTACAAAGCAAACAATATTGCATTATCATAGAATCCCAAATCTCTCAACGTAGGAAGCAAAGATGACGTGAAATTGTAAAGTATTTATTCCTGCTGATATTTTTAATTGGGGAAAATCACATTTCCCATTCATAATTAATGGAGAAGTTACTAAATTAGTCATCCGTTAATGGAGTTTACTCCATTCTATCTAAAATGGACTAAGATTCAAGTCACATTTCAAATTTAATTATAAACCGAAAGAACTACAGATGCTGTAAATCAGCAGCAAAAACAAATTTGCTGGAAAAGCTCAGCAGGTCTGGCAGCATCTCTGAAGGAAATAAAGAGAAAATTTAATTGTTCCTCTGTATTCCACCTCGAGATGACTTCTACTAATTTGACTGTTTTAACTAACCAGGCAAAGTATAACTTGTGAATTGCTTCTCCTCTTTTTACAGAATCCTTACCGTGTGGAAGCAGGGCCTTCAACCCTCAGAGCATCCCACCCAGACCCATCCCTCTATAACCCACCCAAACTACACATCACTGAACACTGCGGGTAATTCAGCTTGGCCAATCCAGCTAGCCTGCACATTTTTGGACTGTGGGCGGAAACCGGTGCACCCCAAGGAAACCTATGCAGACATGGGGAGAATGTACAAACTCCACACAGTCACCTGAGTATGGAATCGAACCCGGGTCCCTGGAGCTGTGAGGCAGCAGCACTAACCGCTGAGCCGCCATGCCACGCAAAAAAAATGAACACTTCACAAATTTGTGTATCATCCTTGCACAGAGGCCATGGTAACGTTCTCTGTATCATCCCAATTTTAGCATATGTGCTGCTGAAGCGAGCACATGCTTATGTGGTGACCACAGAGTTTTGAGGGGAGATATCCTTGGTCTCATTTGCTTCATTTTCTTCCTGCTATCCAAAGCCAATATTATTCAGAAGTCAATTTTTGCATGTATGTCAGTGCCATCCAGCTACAGCTCGCTGCAACTTTGATTTAGCCAATTGTGATCACCACACTCTCAAGCTACATTTTGAGCATCAGAATATGGATGAACCAAAACTTCCTCCAGTTGAATGTTGCTGAGTCTGAGACCATCCTCATGAGTGTCTTCACGTCTCTGCCTGAAGCCCACTAACTTCTGCAACAAATCAAGTTAAGCTCAACGTTCTCTCCCCAAGTCCAGCTTGCAACTCAGATCAGTTTCTTTGACTCTCAAGTTGCTAATGCCCACTCTAGCTCAGAGAGGTATTCTTCCTTATGTTAGATTAAGATTTGCATGTGAGTTTAAGGCATTGTATCTTAAACTGCTGACAATCGCTGCCATCATAAAAAGATGTCATATATTTGTCCCTCAACTTGTCAGTCTACATAGCAGAAGTGGAACTGTTAATCCAGAGAACCTGGTAACATTCTGAGAATCCAGGTTCAAATCCAAACACGGAAGAGGTGGAGCTTGAATTCAATTTTAAAAAACTGAAATTAAGAGTCTAATGATGACCATGAATCCATTGCTAATTGTCAGAAAAACCCATCTGGTTCACTTATGTCCTTTAGAGAAGGAAATTGCCATCCTTACCTTGTCTGGCCAACTCCAGGCCCACAGCAATGTGGCTGACTCTTAACTGCCTATGGGCAATTAGGAATGGGTAATAAATGTTGACCTAACCAATGACACCCCTATCCCACGAATGAATTTTAATAAAGGAGTCCAAGATATAAAGCTAGCTTCCTGGTTAACAGTATTTTATGTAGTCTTATCCTCCAATTAAAAAACACAGTATCGTTCCACACTGTTGTATGGCTTGTTTATTTACTTTGAAGAGAAGAACGGAATAATCATATGTCCCTTCTGCTGCTCAAACATCAGTGCTGCCACCATTTGCTTTCTGCTCTTCATTATTGGTAATTGCTCTTTCAGGTAAGAAATCTGGACTCTAGATCTTTCTACATACTTTCCTCACTGATTTCAAAAATAGAATAAGCTTTTTTTCTTCAGCTGTTATCCTCCTTGACTTCTCTATTTATTTCCTGTTTTGCTACGATCAGTGTTTTGCATATCCCTTTCCTCCTATTGTAAAAGGTCTAAGGTATCTTCACACCAGAAGTACCACTTGTATTTGTATGGTGAAGTGCCAATCTATCATGTTTACATATTGCTTTTTTTTTAAAAGCAGTTAAGATTTTAATTTCTCATTTCTCAGTGGGGTGCTTTTTTATTTTATGTCTGGCATCCTAAAGAACAAATATCTTGCATTACCCAATTCACCTATGGCCTCTACAGTGCCGTGAAGTAGTTCCGAAGCACATAGATTTTTTTTTAAAAGCATATGACTCACTGCAACTTCAAAATCTCAACAAGGCAAGCCAAGTCCACATGATATATTGCTCAGTTTCGCATTAACTGCAGTCAGAAGCCAATTTCTTTGCCAGAGAGTCAAAAGCATTAGGATTTAACTCGCATTTTAAAGCCTGTCAACAAAGCCCAGTAAACACATACAAACAAGGAAACTGGGTGAGAACAGATGGGTACCACTAGTATAACTTGGGTCTGCTGGCCTTTGCATCTCATTCTGCAGAGGCCAACATTCACAGATCAGCTCGCCACGAAATAAGACAATTGCAACAAAGACTGACATGTTCACATGATGTAGATTTATACACAAATGATCTGCAACTTATGAGAACATTTCAACTGCAAATATACTTGAGAAATATATCCTTCAGAAATATAAGGCAAGAAGAATTAACACTCAATAAATTCAATTCATCCTATCATCTAAAGTTGCTCAGAAAATTTGAAGATATTCTCAAGAAAAACAAAAATATTAACCAATATCCCTGGTCAGTCTAAATGATGAATACCAAGGGGGTAACTGTAGGAAGAGAAGAGGTGAAGCAATTCATTGCAGGGTGAGAGAGATGCTGGAAGAGTTGGAGGAGAATACTTTCAAAGGATTGAACCAAAATTCTACCTTTCTGCTCCACAGAGCTAACACATGGGAAAAGCACTGAAAATGTGAAAAAGCTGAAACCCTGTCAGTATGAAATGGCTAATAATGTTACACAGCGTCATGTTTTAGGCAAACCAACAGCAAACTTTACAACCTGTGTTGTAAAAAAATTATTTTTTCATCAACAGGTAACTAAGTTCAGGTGGCATGTTATTTTATAATTCAACTACTACACCTCAGATTAAAGGAAAAGATGATTGCAGAAGAGGTCCTCATGTGCAAGATGATACACAATAGAGCAATTTCTTGTTTTATTTGAAATGGACTTTAAGCTAAATTCAAATTGTTATGCATCGATGATTTTGTCAAAATTAATGCCTCTCCATCAATTAAAATGTCCTCACCAGCAAGCAGTTGTCAATCAATTCTGAACTACGATTGCCAAATCCACTATTCTGGCATTATGCCCAACTGGCTTACATAAATGGTTATAAGATCCTCCTGACTGAATGAAACATAAGCACCAGCATTCCTGGAAAAAAAAGAGGTAATATTTGCTCACTATGGCATCACCATGGGATTCATAAGCAGGAATCAGTACAATCTAAATACACACTTTATGAGCTCTCCTGACTGTAATATGATCAAAAGTAACATGACACCTGGTTTTGTGCACCCCAACCTCAGGTTCACCTGGGCCATCTCCAACACATCCCTCACCTTCCTGGACCTCTCAGTCTCCAGCTCAGGTAACCAGCTAGAAACTGATGTCCATTTCAAGCCCACTGACTCCCACAGCTACCGAGAATACACCTCCTCCCACCCACCCTCCTGCAAAAATTCCATCCTCTATTCCCAATTCCTCCGCCTCCACCGCATCTGCTCCCAGGATGAGGCATTCCACTCTCGCACATCCCAGATGTCCACGTTCTTCAAGGACCGCAACTTTCCCCCCTCAGTGGTCGAGAACGCCCTTGACCGCGTCATCCGCATTTCCCACAACACATCCCTCACACCTCGCCTTGCCACAACCGCCCTAAGAGGATCCCCCTCATTCTCCCATACCACCCCACCAACCTCCGGATACAACGCATCAACCTCCGACACTTCCGCCATCTACAATCCGACCCCACCACCCAAGACATTTTTCCATCCCCACCCCTGTCTGCTTTCCGGAGAGACCACTCTCTCCGTGACTCCCCTGTTCGCTCCACACTGCCCTCCAACCCCACCACAACCGGCACCTTCCCCTGCAACCGCAGGAAGTGCTACACTTGCCCCCACACCTCCTCCCTCACCCCTATCCCAGGCCCCAAGATGACTTTCCATATCAAGCAGATGTTTACCTGCACATCTACCAATGTGGTATACTGTATCCACTGTACCTCGTGTGGCTTCCTCTACATTGGGGAAACCAGGCGGAGGCAACCTCCACTCGGCTCGCAATAAACAAATGCACCTCCCAGTCGCGAACGATTTTAACTCCCGCTCCCATTCCTTCGATGACATGTCCATCATGGGCCTCCTGCAGTGCCACAATGATGCCACACGGACGTTGCAGGAACAGCAAATCATTCCGCTTAGGAACCCTGCAGCCCAATGGTATCAAGGTGGACTTCACAAGCTTCAAAATCTCCCCTTCCCCCACTGCATCCCAAAACCAGCCCAGTTCATCCCCTCCCCCCACTGCATCCCATAACCAGCCCAGATCTTCCCCTCCACCCACTGCATCCCAAAACCAGTCCAACCTGTCTCTGCCTCCCTAACCTGTTCTTCCTCTCACCCATCCCCTCCTCCCACCTCAAGCCGCACCTCCATTTCTTACCTACTAACCTCATCCCGCCTCCTTGACCTGTCCATCCTCCCTGGACTGACCCAACCCCTCCCCACCTATCTCCTTTTCTTCGGTCCGCCTCCCCCTCTCTCCCTATTTATTCCAGAACCCTCTCCCCATCCCCCTCTCTGATGAAGGGTCTAGGCCTGAAACGTCAGCTTTTGTGCTCCTGAGATGCTGCTGGGCCTGCTGTGTTCATCCAGCTCCACACTGTTATCTTGGATTCTCCAGCATCTGCAGTTCCCGTTGTCTGTACCTGGTTTTTGTCCAACAGGTTTATTTGAAGTTACAAGCTTTCAGAGCACTGCTCCTTCACCTCATGAAGGAGCAGCACTTCAAAACTTGTGATTTCATATAAACCTGTTGAACTATAACCTAGTGTCAAACCGCTTCGGATTTTGTCAATCCCAGTCCAACACCAGCACCTCCACATCATGGCTACTGTAGCATAGAAAGAAACTCTCGCACCATCAAACCTTACAGGAATATTGGACTGGACTTTGTCAGGTGAGAGGAGAAAGAAGCCCTGACTGTTTCAGGGAAAGCCACTCTTGGGGATTTTGATGGTGGTATACCTTTAACTGGCTTAGATACAGGTTCCCTGCACAATTCAGGGTGATGGATGGGCAGAGAGATAGGGTTCTTCAATGTAGAGGCATCCTCTTACTAACTTCTTTTAAATTTTAATTGAAGTATGGTTCTTCTGGCCAGGCTACAAGAGGAGGAATGGATTTCACTTGACAAGATTAGGCTGCAGATGCAGCTATACCCAGACAGAAAGGAAATGCCTCTAGGACTGCCTGGTGCCCTGGCATGCCCCAGCCTACCACCGCATACCCATCTCCAAGCAGCCAACTGACAGCACTGGGAAACTGAAAACAAGCAGTGAAATCCCAGAAGATCTCCCTTAAGAGAAGTAAGCAAAGCTCTTAAGATGGCTAGCTGGGTGGATAGAGCACCAGCATTGGATTTAAGAACTGTTCCCCGCTCTCCACCACCACCACCCACAACCCCGCCACCCACCCAACATCACCAACACCCCCCGCACGCAACACCCACCCCCACAACTGACTGTACTGGCATTTTCAGGACACTTCTACCTCCAATCTTACCCTTGAAAAGGGCTTGAAAATCCACTCCTCTTCCCCACAGGCTTTTAATCCTAACCTTCTGACTGTTGGTATTTTTCCAGATATCAGTAATCCAAGGTAATCTTAACAACGAAGTATCCTCAGTTGTTCATTATTGAAGCAAAGAACACTACAAAATACTGTAATGACAATAATATACTACAAACCAACCCATACAATGCATATAATTGCAAGTGACAGTTTAATTGAGCTTGTCTAAGGATCATAATGAAACAATTGATCATCAAGTTCTGTCCCAACCACTAGCGTTTGATCAGAAGTCTCCTGTTCTTGAGCCAGATAGCTATCACTGACGCATATTGTCTTATACTGTTAGCATGCAAGTAGCCTGCGTGATCAAACCTTGACACACCCATCTTTAGCAATTGACCACTGGCAATGTGCCGTCTACCACAATCAGTTGGATCTTCCCCTCATTAGGATATCTCCTTGTTTTCTCTGAAGGAGGCTTATCTCCTGATTTTAACTAACTTTGACTCTAGGCCAGACTACTCAAACAGGCTATCCCCTTACAGTTGTATCTGAGATAATGGGAACCGCAGATGCTGGAGAATCCAAGATAATAAAGTGTGAGGCTGGATGAACACAGCAGGCCAAGCAGCATCTTAGGAGCACAAAAGCTGACGTTTCGGGCCTAGACCCTTCATCAGAGAGGGGGATGGGGTGAGGTTTCTGGAATAAATAGGGAGAGGGGGGAGGCGGACCGAAGATGGAGAGAAAAGAAGATAGGTGGAGAGGAGAGTATAGGTGGGGAGGTAGGGAGGGGATAGGTCAGTCCAGGGAAGATGGACAGGTCAAGGAGGTGGGATGAGGTTAGTAGGTAGGAAATGGAGGTGCGGCTTGGGGTGGGAGGAAGGGATGGGTGAGAGGAAGAACAGGTTAGGGAGGCAGAGACAGGTTGGACTGGTTTTGGGATGCAGTGGGGGGAGGGGAAGAGCTGGGCTGGTTGTGTGATGCAGTGGGGGGAAGGGACGAACTGGGCTGGTTTTGGGATGCGGTGGGGGAAGGGGAGATTTTGAAGCCGGTCAAGTCCACATTGACACCTGTATCCTGCGTGCAGATGGCCTCAAGGCCCTCCGCTTCTTCCTGTCCCGCAGGCCCGACCAGTCCCCCTCCACTGACACCCTCATCCGCCTAGCCGAACTCATCCTCACTCTCAACAACTTCTCTTTCGATTCCTCCCACTTCCTACAGACAAAGGGGGTGGTCATGGGCACCCGCATGGACCCCGGCTATGCCTGCCTCTTTGTAGGTTACGTCGAACAGTCCCTCTTCCGCACCTACACACAGGCCCCAAACCCCACCTCTTCCTCCGTTACATTGATGACTGTATCGGCGCCGCCTCTTGCTCCCCAGAGGAGCTCAAACAGTTCATCCACTTCATCAACACCTTCCACCCCAACCTCAAGTTCACCTGGGCCATCTCCAACGCATCCTTCACATTCCTGGACCTCTCAGTCTCCATTTCAGGCAACCAGCTTGTAACTGATGTCCATTTCAAGCCCACCGACTCCCACAGCTACCTAGAATACACCTCCTCCCACCCAACCTCCTGCAAAAATTCCATCACCTATTCCCAATTCCTCCGCCTCCACCGCATCTGCTCCCAGGATGAGGCATTCCACTCTCGCACATCCCAGATGTCCAAGTTCTTCAAGGACCTCAACTTTCCCCCCACCGTGGTCGAGAACGCCCTTGACCGCGTCTCCCGCATTTCCTGCAACACATCCCTCTCACCCTGCCCCCGCCACAACCGCCCAAAGAGGATCCCCCTCATTCTCACACACCACCCCACCAACCTCCGGATACAACGCATCATCCTCCGACACTTCCGCCATCTACAATCCGACCCCACCACCCAAGACATTTTTCCATCCCCACCCTTGTCTGCTTTCCGGAGAGACCACTCTCTCCGTGACTCCCTTGTTCACTCCACACTGCCCCCCAACCCCACCACACCCGGCACCTTCCCCTGCAACCGCAGGAAGTGTTACACTTGCCCCCACACCTCCTCCCTCACCCCTAATCCAGGCCCCAAGATGACTTTCCATATTAAGCAGAGGTTCACCTGCACATCTGCCAATGTGCTGAGGCTTGGGGACCGCTTTGTAGAACACCTCCGCTCGGTTCGCAATAAACAACTGCAACTCCCAGTCGCGAACCATTTCAACTCCCCCTCCCATTCTTTAGATGACCTGTCCATCACGGGCCTCCTGCAGTGGCACAATGATGCCACCCGAAGGTTGCAGGAACAGCAACTCATATTCCGCTTGGGAACCCTGCAGCCCAATGGTATCAATGTGGACTTGTCCAGCTTCAAAATCTCCCCTTCCCCCACCGCATCCCAAAACCAGCCCAGTTCGTCCCCTCCCTCCACTGCACCACACAACCAGCCCAGATCTTCCCCTCCCCCCACTGCATCCCAAAACCAGCCCAGCCTGTCTCTGCCTCCCTAACCTGTTCTTCCTCTCACCCATCCCTTCCTTCCACCACAAGCCGTACCTCCATCTCCTACCTACTAACCTCATCCCACCTCCTTGACCTGTCCGTCTTCCCTGGACTGACCTATCCCCTCCCTACCTCCCCACCTATACTCTCCTCTCCACCTATCTTCTTTTCTCTCCATCTTCAGTCCGCCTCCCCCTCTCTCCCTATTTATTCCAGAACCCTCACCCCATCCCCCTCTCTGATGAAGGGTCTAGGCCCGAAACGTCAGCTTTTGTGCTCCTGAGATGCTGCTTGGCCTGCTGTGTTCATCCAGCTTCACACTTTATTATCCCCTTACAGTTTTTGTCTCATTCAATCAGCCATATGTTATTTACACAGCATCCCTCCAGGATGAACAGTTCTTTGTTTTGCAGACAAATGATTGCTTATCACATCTGGTGCCCTAAGTCAGTTTTAAATCAAAACTCACCAAGACATAGTGTCACCTGTTCAGTCTAAGTTGCAAAACTTAAAGTAAAGACATATCCCTTCAGAAATCACTGAAGACGTAGCCCAGTTATTTTCTTTTTGATAGAGCATTTGTTTTCTTTCTGTAGAAAGAGTCTGTCAAATACTGGAGTGCTCCTCCTACACATTTCATGCAGGTGAAGCACATCTTCAGTAAAGCAATTGTCTGTTCATCAATGAATGGATGGATAGACAACATTGACAATCTGTTCATCAACAGTCTGAGGGTTATGCACTGGAGTCATTGGCTATGCTTTCTGGATGAAGTCTTTATCATCCATGACCAGCCCTGGAGATGATGTAGGAGAGTGAACAAACTTGGAGTTGTGTAGAATGTAAGCATTGTGACAGGTCCCTGGACGAACGGTGTATACCTACAGGAATTAGTACCTATGGTCACAAACTGGCTGGACATTGAGGGTTTGAAATCCCTTCCTGTTCAGGAATCTGTCTGCATGATTCTAGGTAGCTCTGAACTCAACGTGTGTGCAGTTGATGGTCTCTAGAGTCCTGAGAAACACAGCAACACAAGTAAGGCTGTTTGGGTCCATGATGAACTGCACAAACAAATGCATTATGTAAAGAATGATTCCCTGAACTCTCAAATGCCAATCAGGAGATGCTACACAATGTCATCAGTTGCAGTTTCAAGGGAACAGCTGGGGAAGGAGTTCATTCTTACTGCAATCTTCAGCCCCACAGGTATAGTACTTCTCCCAGTTTATGTGGTGAGAGATCTTCCTGCATAGGTTGGCTGAAATAGGTTAAAAATGATAATTTAATAAAATAATTTGCACTGTGAACTTTTGGCTGTGAATAACTCACAGGGACACAAAACTGTTAGATAAACAATATGTGGTGAAATAGCTCCACAGAGTCTCATACCCTGTCACCACATTACCCCGTACTTACACATGGAAAGAACTTGACACTGATTCAGCTCTCTCAGAGTGAACTGAAACTCTGACATTCCTGTTTATATCTCTCAGCCCCTGAATGGGGCTGTTTATCCTGTCCAATCAAGGAGTTCATATTCTGAGGTCTACCTGGCCGACCCCATTATAAACACTACACATGGGACCATTTCTTCTTGGAGCTAACTTTTCTGCAAGATAGCAAAGCAATAATAAGATAATGCCCACAGTCTTACAAAGAGGTAATTTATTCAATGAACATCTGAGTCTTAAAATAAGTAATTAAAACACTAGAGGCATCAGTCAGGATATATAAACAAATCAAGATATGAACTATTATATCAGGACAAACTGTAGCCTCTAGTGAATCAGACTTGATAAATATGTACATGCTTTCACACTAATCGTATACTACAATTAGTTCTGTGCAGTAATAGTTAACTGCACTAATATTCTATGCATGACATAAACCTAATCAATGGTAATGATTCGATTTGATAATTGTATACCTCTTAATTGGTACATATTAATTTCCTGTGACCAAATCTGAGCGTATAGCTGCTTTTGTAATCCTTTATTCTGGGTCTCCCAGCTTATTGCTTTTTAAATACTTTGAAGATCTTGGCTACAGCTAAGTAATAAAGGCCATTTTAACACTCAACAGATCTCTGTCTCATCATTCTCTGTGGATATGGATCAGAGGATAGTAGGGCTACTATTTGAACAAATGAACGAATGAAAAAGTACAGCTCAGGAACAAGCCCTCTGGCCCTCCAAGCCTGTGCCGACCATCATGACCTAACTAATCTGAAAACAAACCTGCCATTTTTCAATTCATATCCCTCTATTCCCTCACTATTCATGTACCCATCTCGGTTAAATGTCTTCAATGTGCCCGCTTCCACCACCTCTTGTGGTAGTACATTCCAGGCTGCTATCACTCTCTGCATGAAAAACTTCCCTTGCGCATCTCCCTTAAACTTTCCCCCTCTGACCTTGAACCTGTGCCGGAAACTTCAACCCTGTGAAAAAGACTCTGGCTATCCACCTTATCTACGCCTCTCATGATTTTGTAAACCTCTATCAGGTCTCCTGTCAGCTGCCGTCTTTCCAATGAAAACAATCCTAGTCTTTTTAAGCTTTCCTCATAGCCAATGCCCTTGAGACCAGGCCATATCCTGGTGAATATTCTCTGCATTCTCTCCAAAGCTTCCACGTCCTTCTGGTAATGTGGCAACCAAAACTGCACACAGTACTCCAAATGCGGCCGAACAAGGGTTTTATACAGCTGCAACAAGTTGCAGCATGTTGTAGCTACTCTTGTACTCCACACCCCAGGCAATGAAGGCAAGCATGCCATATGCCTTCTTAAACACCTTGGCTACCTGTGTTGCCACTTTTAGGGAAGTGATGACCTGCACACCCAGATCCATCTGTAGTTAATGTTCCTAAGGGTTCTGCCATTTACAGCATAATTCATACCTAAATTTGATCCTCCAAAATGCATCACCTCACATTTGCCTGGATTATTTGCCTGGGGTGGCACAGTGGCCCAGTGGTTAGTACTGCTGCCACACAGTGCTAGGAACCTGGGTTCGAACCCACCCTCAGTCGACCATCTGTGTGGAGTATGCACATTCTCACTGTGTCTGCGTGGATTTCCTCTGGGTGCTCTGGTTTCCTCATGCATTCCCAAGATGTGCAGGCTAGGCAGATTGGTCATACTAATATGCCTGTAGTGTTCAGGGATGCGTAGATTAGGTGGAAGGATCTGGGTGTGATGCTCTGAGGGTCATTGTGGACTTGTTGAGCCAAAGGGCCTGTTTCCACACTGTAGAGATTCTATGATTCTAAACTCCATCTGCCATTTCTGTGTCTAAGTTGCCAATCTATCTATATCCTGTTGTATACTTTCACAATTGTTGGTATGATCAACAACAACTCCAATAATCTTCATGCCATCAGCAAACTCGCTTATTAGACCACCCACATTTTCCTCCAGATCATTTATGTATACCACAAACAACAAAGGATCTAAGACTGACCCCTGTGCAACACCACTAGTTACCGGTCTCCACTCTGAAGAACATCCTTCCACCACCAGAAATTCACACAACAGTGGCTGTTATAGGTGATACCATCTCTAATCACATGAAGATACCTGTGGGATTGGCAATCACTCGACTGCAGGTTGTTACAGCAGCACCAGTACACTCTCTCTCGATACACTGGAACTGAAGACCCTTGTTACCCTCCCCACACAAACAGTTCCCACAGCCTCGGGTATCTGGTCCTCCTGTCTCTGGCTGTTTCTTCGCCTCCTCCATAGCTGCACCAAAGCTAGTGCAGCTGCTGAGTTTACTTGGCAAGCATTTTGCATTTTAAGTAAGGGTCTGAGAGCAAATCGCAGGAAATAAATGTTTGGTTTTCTTTTGAGAACTTTCCATAGTCGACCTAGTCTTTAAGCCTTAATCAGGTGAATTATATTGTGATATGTCCCACAGTCAGTTCGACAGTATACCTTCAAGAGACACATCAAAGCATGTGACTTGAGAGTATCAAAGTTCCATATTCCATCTTATCTTGAAGCATGACTCTCCTTCATTCTGAATGCTCCATGTCTAAACTATATTCTTCCTATTCTAGATGGTCTTTTACTCTATGCCACCTGCACTGTCATGCTTCAACCTGCTGTTTAACTGTTATTTCATCCATGGTGAGGAAGGATGAATTAGCTCCTCACTCTTTCAACCTTTTATTGACTGTAACGAAGATTTTCAATTCTTCTTAGCATGCAGCTATTGCATTCCACAATTAAAGTGCAGTTTATAAGATTAAAACGAAAGACGCAATTATAAGGCTTTACTGAGTAAATGAATTTTACTAGTTATCGATGCTCAAAAAATAATGTCAAATCAAATGCACCCAGGAAACAGATATAACGTTTAAAAAGAGATTCAGCAAAAAAAAGTAATATCAAGAAAATGCAGTTTTTTCTTAAATAAAAGTCCTTGGAGTCATTGATATTTTAGGTTTTACCCTGACATCATGGTTATTTAATTAATTACTTCAATTCTCAGTGCCTGACGTTTCCCTGATTTGTTTCTCACCAGCCATTGTCTTCTGAGAGGCTGAGATGAGACAGAAAGTTGAAGAGCAATTGATGTCCTCACCGTTTCAGCCAAGGAAGCTGGCTTCAGCAGGCCTAGGTCAGGTCAAGGCACTTCACCTTCAGTCCGTGCTACACTCAGTCAAGGGCAGCCTCCAAAATGAGGCCATTGTTTTGGGAACACAGTCAGCCACTCGGAGTGGGCGGTTTCAGGATGCTCTCTACATTAGGAGTGAAGAACTAAATGTCAGTAGTCAACACCCATCTAGTGATTTTCAACCTTACTGTGGGCTGTTTTTCTTCTGGCATGAGACAGAAGGACAGGCAAGTATGTAGGAAGATGAAGGAGGCATCATACCTGTTACTTTTGGTGGAGGTTATAGGGACTTATAAAATCATGAAGGGCATGAATATGGTGAATGGACAAGGTCTTTTATGCTAAAGTGGGGGAGTCCAAAACTAGAGATCATATGTTCAAGGTAAGAGGGAAAGATTTAAAAGGGGCCTAAGTGGTAACAGAGTGTGGTGTGTGTATGGAATGAGCTGCCAGATGAAGTGGTGGAGGTGGGTACAATTACAACATTTAAAAGGCATCAGGATAGGTTTATGAATAGAAAGAGTTTAGAGGAATAAGGGAGAAATCCTGGAAAGTAGGACTGGGTCAGATTGGGATGTCTGGTTGGCATGGACGAGTTGGACCACAAAGTTTCTTTCTATGTTGTATGACTCGAAGATTCTATAAGTGATCGGGCAGCGTGAGGGGCACACAGTGCTAGTGATGTCAGGGATTGGAGTGGGCAACACAAGTGAGGGAAGATGTCACAGTCATTAATCAGAGTGATAGAGCATGAGCTGTGGTGGGAGGTGGGTACAGTGGTGGAGACAGTGTGAGCATGAGTGCACAGAGAGACGACAGCTGCACTTACACTGGAAAAGTGTAGAGGGCATTGACCTTCCTCTGTGCCAGAACAAGACCGCCTCACCGGGAGACCACCATGCTGTGCCAAGATCGCCACTTCTCCTCCTTCAGGCACCCGGGCCTACCCACATGCCTGGAGCCTCGGCCTAGCCTGCGGGTCTGGGCCTGGGAACATTCGCCCAGGACCTGCTCCTTATGCGCCTGGAGACCCGGGGCTGAGGTGGAGTTGTGTCTGGCTCATCTCAGTGTTACTGACACTGCCACTGGAGGGCCCCACCTTCATCCGCCACTCTCCAGACTTAAAAGAAAAGAAACCAATGAAAAAAGAAAAAGAGCTAAAGAGAAAAAAGTGTTTTTTATTATTATGTATGTCTTCTGTCATTGATGGTGGGATGACTTATCAAACTTTTCGCTGTATTTGTCATGTAAAAGTACACGTGACAATTTCTGTTCCATTCTAATCTCCTTCCTACAGTGATGGGAATTCCTCTGCATCTCTGAGACTGTCCTAACCCAGGAGTCAGATCAGGTTGGCATAGTTTGTTGTCATAACTTTCACTCCTGATCCTGGAGCGAAAGGAAGTCCTGCGTTGTGCACTCAATCCAGCAGGGGTTTCGGGCCCCTTCTGACAAAGCAGGGCACCAATTCTCCCCCTGTCAGGAGGCCTGCAGAGACTCGAGACTGAGAGCGCTTGCCTGGGTGCACCACAGGCTGTTAAAGATAGATGCAGGGAATGCCAGTGAATTTTGGGATATCAACTGAGTGGCAAGTTGTTCTGGGATTGTCTGGGTAGAATGGGGCCAAATTGATGCCTTGGGGGCATGATAGCTAATTAATGTAAGCTTGGCAGGTTATGGTGAAATAGCTCATTAGGCCTTACAGCCAAAAAAAACCCTCCGTGCGCTTGAGCTGGATGAACACAGCAGGCCAAGCAGCATCAGAGGAGCAGGAAGGCTAATGTTTTGGGTCTGGATCCTTCTTCAGAAAACTCTCCTTAAACTTGCCACCTTTCATTGCCCCTAAATAGAGATTCTTCCCATTTCTCCCAGTTCTCTCTCCATTCCTTAGAATCCATCCAGCACCCTAAACAACCATGCACTTTAAGGTTAATGCCTTGCCATACCTTTCCAGTTTTATCAGTAAATGTCTGTTGACCCCCACCCCACACCCACCCCCGCCCCACCCCCCACCCCCCGCCACCCCCCGCCTTTCGTTTGCTGCATCCTTGAAGCAAAGAAACATTGTGGTGATGACGGAGCCATGCTACTGAAGAAGTGTGCGTTTATCAAAGCTTTTAGGAAAAAGTCCATCCCACCGGGTATACACTCCTGATATGTTGCTGTTCTTGTGAACAGAGCTTTTCTCACCTCTGTTGAACAAGATTGCACTGGTGTTAATGAGCATTCATGGCATGCTCTTGACTGTGGAAGAGGTTCTGAATCATTGGGAATAGAGACCTGCCTGAAAGTTCCTGAGAACTTAATACCAAAACTTTAATCCACCATCAGGAATCTGAAATTTGGCCTCCCGCACAATTAACTTCCCTCTCCTTCCTTTCTAATCTCTCCAAGGGGGTCCAAAGAATTCCACACACTGAAAGCTATCTTTACCCCTTTGCAAACTCTTTGTGTTCACCTGACTACATGCTTTCCCACCTATATTTATATTGTTAAATACAATACATTCAGTCCCTTCATTCAAGTTATTAGAATAGGTTTAACCTTCAGCACTGATTTCCATGGCACTCCACTAGTTACATTTGCCCAACCCGAAAATAATCTGTTTCTCCTGACTGCTATCAATCAGTAAGCTAGACCTCTACCTAAGCTAATATATCATCCCAAAACCACAAGCTCTTATCTTTTACAAGACAGCTTATCAAATGTGTTTTGGAAATGCAAATACATCTCCTGGCTCACTTTTATCCACTGTGATTATTACATTCTTAAAGAGCTGTTACATTTGTCCTACATGATTTGTCTTCTGTAAAACAATGTTGACTCAGCTTGATTATTTTATGATTTTGTGAATGCCCTGTTACCACATTTTAAATAATTCACCGACCAGCACTTTTCTAATTTTTATCAATTTGATATGCCTCTTAGCTTCCTTCATTAGCAGATGATAGCTCATCCTTCTCTTATAGTCTTTATCTCTCAATTGACAATAACTTCGTCAAGAATTATGAAATATTTCTATAAATATGTGCCACTTCTACTGTACCATCTTAGTTTTAATCCATTTCCAAGTCAATTCTTGCCTAGTCCATCAACATCGCTTTATTTCAGTTTACGTGTGGGATTCAACACCATTCCTATGGTGTTTTTTGACAAAGAGGATATTTAATCAGATGAGAAGATGACATGTGGCAATCCCTCTGCCTTCCAACCTTTGCCTCAACCAAGTCTAAGCCAGGACAAGTTTCCTACCTCACTTCAAATCAACGCCATCATGGCAATTAATGCCCAGATAAGGATCTCATCCCAACGTGCCTGGTATTTAGCCTATAGCCCAAATGCAGGAAGACCCGGGCAATATCCTAGTTGGGGCTGACAAAAGACAATTAACATTCATTCCACATAAGTGCTAGGTAACGACAATATCCAGCAAGAGGAAATGTAAACATCATTCCTTGTGCCTTCCACTATCAACACCCTGGGAGCTGTCTGAAGCTGAACTGGACTAGTCATAAAGTTATTGAGGGAACAAGAGCAGGTTAGAGGCTAGAAACTTTGGAGTGTGTAACTCACTTCCTAGCGCCCCGAAACCTGGCCACCATCTATAAGGTACAAGTCAGCAGTGTGACACAATGCTCTCCACTTGCCTGGCAAAATGTACCTCCAACAACACTCAAGAAGAAGCTTGATGCCATCCTAGACCATGCAGCCCACTTGATTATCACTACATCCACAAACATTCAGTCCCATCACTAACATTCAGGAGCAGCACTACTTACAAGATGCATTGCAGAAATTCACCAAGGCTTCTTGGGCAGCATCTTCCAAACCCATGACCCCTGCCATTTCGAAGGACAAGAGCAGCAGATATATGGGAACAACACCACTTGCAAGTTCCCCTCCAAGCCACTCAATACCCTAACTTGGAAATTTATCACTGTTCCTACTGTTAATGGGCCAAAATCCTGGAATTCCCTTCTTAATGGCATTGTGGGTCTAATTACAGTAACTGGATTGCAGTGGTTTAAGAAGGCAGCAACCACCACTTTCTCTAACTTTCATTTAAGAATAAAGAAAAAGAATGCTTTGAGCCACAGCCAACTTCGTTACTAGCTTCTTCATGGAAACTGAGTGGTCATTTGTAATCAGAAGTGAGAGAGACAATGGTGTCAGTATATCCAACATTGGGAATTGGTTTCCATTAATATGGAAGCATTGCAAAACAACTCAAGACTTCATATCGCACAATCATTGAAGAATGGTCGAGGCAGAGGCCACTGCCCTATTTCAGGAAAGAGTCAAGGAACAGTTGAAGTCAAAGAAGGTACAGGGACAAAGCAGGGTTGTGGGATTAAGATTTGCAAAGTGCCAGTAGTGAGAGAAAAACTGTAGCACAGAAGGAGATCATTCCGGACCGCAGTAAATTCAGTCCCATTTTGAGGACTTACTTATACTGATATTTACTGTAAAATTCTGTGTTGCATCATCGCTGCTCCCTTGTTTTTAATTGAAGCAGCAAGATTCTTGACCTTTCTTGATCCTTCACTGTAGTATTAACACAATGTTCTTTTACCCAAGATTTTTTTTTAAGCCAACCCAGACCCTTGAAGTAGAAATCTCTGTTCTCTGTTAGCCCTGCAGTTCTGATGTGACGTAAGTTCAGTCCAACTCAACCAATAACTGGGCAATGGTGCTAAGCATGACAAAGCATTGTGAGTGTCACTCAGGCAGGCTCCAAAGTCGAATACCATAATAGGTGGAAATGTCTCACTGGTTGGACCCAAAGTCAAGTTAAAGTTGTCTTTGCATTACAATGGCATGGGTAGCTCTCTTGTTGGAGAAAGATGATTAGTTGTGGTTCAAGCAGAGGGTCATAATGGCTCAAGTGAACATAGAGGTTGAGAAGTCAAGTCCTTCATGGTAATCTGGACTGGTGCCAGAATTGTATCCATGCTGTTAGTATCGCAAGCCAACTGTCTGGCCAACAGGGCTTCAACCCATCTTTGGGGGTGTTATTTCAAGATTCAGTACGTAGCATACCGTTGGGAGAGAGATGAGTAATGTCTCTGGATTCTGCTTGCCAAAAGTGAGAGCAAAGACATATTGCAGTTGCACAATCTCTCAATTTAATAAGCAAAATCATGCAGAAAGCATACAAAATGTTGATATCAAATATAGTGTAATTAAAGAGTACGGAACAATTTTCTGACAGAAACAAAATAACAAATGCAAGCATTGTGACAAAAGCAATCAGGATGAAATAGCAACAAATTATGTGTATAGGGCCCATTTCCTATTCATTACAACATAGTTAAAGTGCCTTTTACTATTGCTTATTAGCTTGCTGTAAAGAAAGAGCAGTACATTTGCAGATATCAGCCCTTAAAGGTCACACGAGTGAGTGGCCCAGGTTTTGCCATGGTATTGATAGTGAAACTGTCAATGTTTGCCATCATGATCCACTCAAACTGGTAGCAATATCCACTCATGCACAGAATAATACAGAAATCCAGATGTTTCTGTCAGTGGCTCCAAATTTTTTTCCGAGGGTTTGGTGTGGAGCCACAAGTTCCAGACTACAAACTATGAATTGACAAGAATATTTACAGTTACACTGTTCATCTCACTACAAAACTCTTGATAAAGTTACACTTCATTGAATGAGATGTAACTAAGGTTTTATTAGTAAACTAAGTTCAAAGTTACTACTAAACAGCATCCCTGGTCCAGTAAGATAACTGTACGTTTGTGAACTGTCATTGTTTTAGTCATAGACAGAGATATCCACAATCTGTGAACCAGCCCTTCAGCCCATGGCAATCCTGGCAAGTTACTGCTCCCCAGACCGAGAATATCTCGTAGTGAAGTGCTGTCGCTGCTACCTGCTGTGTGGGTTCACCTCCTCTAACCTGACAGCCGTCTATATCCCACCCCATGTGGAAGTGATGAGTGCACTTGATGAAGCATACAACACGACAGTCTTAAGGCGGAATACCCCGATGCCTTGTTCATTGTGGCCGGTGTCTTCAACCAGGCCAACCTTAAGAATGTGCTACCAAAATACCATCCACATATCTCATGCCCCACCAAGGGCCGAACATCCTTGACCATTGCTACACAAGCATCCAAGCTGTCTACCGCCCCATCATTATGAAGTACTTCAAGACATTAGTCATGATTCACATCAACTCCAGCCTCCCAGATGGCGTTGATCCTCTACAGTTTGCCTAGCAGCACAATAGGTCAATGTAGACATCATCAGACTGGCCCTACAATCATCCCTGGAATATCTGGATAGAAAGGATATCTACTTCAGGCTCCCACCTCGTGACTCCAGCTCTGCCTTCAACATCATAATTCCAACAAACTCATTCTAAATTCCAAGCGCTAGGTCTCAGCTCCCCACACTGTAACTGGACCCTCGACTTCCTGACCCACAGACTGCAGTCAGGAGGGTTAGACAACAACGCCTCCTCCACCATAATCCTCAACCCCAGTGACCTGCAAGGCTGCGTACTCAACCCCCTTGTATACTCCTTTTACCCTCATAAGTGGGCGGCCAAATGCTGCCCCAACTCCATTTGCAAGTTTGTTGATGACACTACCATTGTAGGCAGGATTTCAAACAATGCCAAAACAGAATGCAGGAAAGAGATTGAGCATAGCATCCAGGGCTGTGCAGGTTAGGTGGATTAGCCATGGGAAATGTGGGATTCCACAGATGGGGTTGGGTCTGGGTAGAATGCTCTTCAAAGATTCAGAGCACACTTGATGGGCCAAATGGCCTGCTTTCTCATTGTCGGAAATCTATGTTTGACTTCAGGAAGTGGAGTGGAAGGCATGCCCCTGTCTGCATCAATGGTGCTGAAATGGTGGTGGCCACCTCAGAGTGTTAAGTTCCTGGGAGTGATGGACGCCAACAATCTGTCCTGGCCCACCCATGTTGGCACGATTGTCAAGGAAGCACAACAATGCCTCTTCTTCCTCGGGAGTCTAAAGATATTTGGCATGTCCACAATGACTCTTACCAATTTTCATCGATGCACCATGGGCAGCATCCTCTGTGGTTGCATCACAGCGTGATGTGGTCTTCTGAAGACCACAAGAAGCTACAAAGAGTTGCGAGCACAGCCCCGTTCATCATGCAAACCAGCCTCCCACCCACTGACTCCATCTATACTTCCCATTGCCTCAGAAAAGCACACAACATAATCGAAGACCCCATCCCATCCCTGTTATGCTACCTTCCACCCTCTTACATCAGACGGAAGATATCAAAGTTTGAATATATGTACCATCAGATTCAAGAAATGCTTCTTGCCTGCTGCTATGCTGCTATCAGACTTTTGAACGGACCTCGCAAATTTTGAATCTGATTTCTGTCTCTGCACCACCTTTTCAACTGCAACCCCGTATTTATTCTGCACTTTGGTCTGCGACCCTGATGCACTTTGTGTGATACAATCTGCCTGTAGAGCATGCAAAAACAACACTTCTCACTGTATCTCAGTACATGCGACAACAACAAAATAAACTCAATAGCTGATGGTACAAGGAACAGGGGGCACAGATCTGAGACAGAAATGGGTGAAGTGGGGGTGAATCTTATTTCTTATTCAGCCAGTGGAAATGAGTTGAAACTCACTGCTTATGTTCAATGGTGAAACAGACTGAATAGGCCAAATGCCCCAATCTTGCTTTATTTTCTGTTTCTACGAGGGTGATGGAAGCAGACTAGATGAATGACTTCAAAATAAAATTTTATGGGCGCTTTAGAGAAGCTAGAGTCGATAAAATTTTATTGACACCGACTTCCAGCATCTACAGACTTTAGAGAAGCAAACCTGCAGAGGGACAGGGACAGATTGTGGGAATGGGATGGAATGGTCAGTTCTACTCTGAGCCAGCATGGACGCAATGTGCTGAATAGCCTCCTTCCATCCCACAAAGACTGTGAGACTCGATGTTGCAGTGGCCAGACTGCGAGTTAGATTTAATGTTAATAGTAATATTATACAACAGGTGAGGAGCTCCACCAAGTGGAGCTAGCAAGAACTGCAGCTTCTGGATGTTGCATATATGGCAGTAGTGACCCAGTGATGCTGAAGGGTGTGAACCCAAAACATTGAGTTTCCTGCTCCTCTGATGCTGCTTGACCTGCTGTGTTCCTCCAGTTCCACACTGTAGTGAGCTCCACCAAGTGTCTGCTATTGGTACATGATTAATTTAATATATGCGTGCAGATACAAAGAATCCTTCTGAATCTATTGCATTATTGTCATATATACTTCATTGCTACTCAGAATCCATTTTTGGAGGTAACAAGGTGTAGGGCTGGCTGAACACAAAACGCCAAGCAACATTGTAGGAGCAGGAAGGCTGACGTTCCGAGTCTAGACCTTTCATCAGCCTTCCTGTTCCTATGATGCTGCTTGGCCTGCTGTGTTCAGCCAGCCCTACACCTTGTTATCTCGGATTCTCCAGCATCTGCAGTTCCGACTATCTCTGATACCATTTTTGGAGGTGTCCGGGAAATATTTGTGCCCCTCAAGGTCAATGAAAAGTTAGTGTTCTGGGATAGAATAGTTCTTCCGCTTTGAACAATCAGCATTTTTGTTAATTAATGGGAACAAATATTGTGTATGTCGAATGTAGATTAAAGCCATGTCTAAATTCTGCAGATTTCTTTATGTTGATCATGAAGTTGAATTGCACCTTTGATCTTACGGTCAGCACTAAGAAAATGTGAGCATACAAATTAAGAATAGCAATAGACAATTCAGCCGTTTAGTTCTGCTGTTCAATAAGGTCATGTTGATTCCTTTGTGTTCAAAATCCACACTTCCATGTATTCTCAACATACGCTGATGTCTTTGGCATAATAATAAGCTATGGATCTCCACCTTAAAAATATTTAATTACCCCATAGAGTTCTAAAGTTGACAAAAAAAAACTTCTTAACCACATCCTAAAAAAGCCACTAATTTTCTGAAAGTAGCCCTGGTTCTGGACTCACTCTCAAGACCAAACAGCCTGTCCATGTACATGAGATAATGAGAACTGCAGATGCTGGAGAATCTAAGATAACAAAGTGTGGAGCTGTTCGGTCTAGGCCCGAAACGTCAGCTTTTGTGCTCCTAAGATGCTACTTGGCCTGCTGTGTTCATCCAGCCCCACACTTTGTTGTCCATGTACATAATGGCAAAGATCTTATCAACATCAACCAAATCATATCTTTCATTCTACTAAATTCTCGCCAAAACAAACCCGGTCTGTCCAATCATTCCTCAGAAGACAATCCCTTTTTCCAGGTATCAAATCTCTCCTGAACCACCTCCAATGTATTTCAAAGCTTCCTTTAATAACGAGACCAAAACTGTGCACAGTATTTTAGATGTTGCCTCACAATGTCCTGTGTAACCAATGCATTGCATCCCTCCTTATATGTTCAACCTCTGTCAAACTCAGGTTAGCTGCCCATGAACGCTCCTAATTATGTGATGTACCTGCAGACTAACCTTTCCTGATTCATGTACTAGAACATCAAGATCCCTCTGCACCTTAGAATTCTACAGTCATTCTCCATCCTATTTGTATATTCTGCCTGCCAAAGTGAACAACTTCATGTTTCCCACATCATGCTAGATTTGCCAGATATTTTCACTCACTCTCTCCACCTATTTATTTTGAACTGCAAGGTTGTAATATCATTTTCTCAACACACTTTCCGACTTATCATTGTGTTGTCTGAAAGTTTAGCCACCGTGCCTGAAATCTCCTCATCCTTGTGCAAACTGTAAAAGGTCGAAGGCCCAGCACAGAACTCCACTAATCATATTGCATCAGTCTGAAAAAGGCCTATTTATAAATATTTTCTGCTAGCCAGTCAATCCAACCTGGATTTTAGTATTTTAACGCAATACCATGAATGTTTACTTTGTCCAATAACCTTTTGATGTGAAAACTTGTCAAATGCTTCCGTCAATCCAAGTATAATACACCCCTTTTAAGGACAGTGCATGTTACTCCTTGAAAGAAGTCCTAATTGGTTCAATAGGATATCCCTTTCCCAAAACCAGGCTGACTCATCCTTATTACCTTGAATATTTGAAAGTACCTAGTTATAACTCACGATTGTCACAAATGGCTTCCCCACTATAGGTGTCAAGTTAAATTGCCTTCAAGTTCTCGTCTTCTGCCTCCCTGGTTTCTTGAATAACTGGGCTATTTCTATTATTTTCTAGTTGTATGGAACTTTTCCAGAATCTAATGAGCTTTGGAAAATTCACACCAATGCATTTACTGCCTCATTGTTCATCTCTTTTAAAACCCCAGGGTGAAGTCCATCGGGGCCTGAAGACTTATCAACCCACAGTTCCATCAGTTTGCTCAGTATCATTTCCCCAGTGATTGTAATTTCACTCGGTTCCTCTTTTCTTTCAACCTCCACCTTCACTGGAATTTTTTTGTATCTTCCAAGGTGAAAACAAATGCAAAGTTTTTATACCATATCCACCATTTCTTTATAACCTATTCATTTCCCATTATTAATCTCTTGAGGACCAACACTCACTTTACTCTTTTCCTTTTAGATACCCATGGATACATACACTAATTTTATATTTCTAGCTTGCTTTCTTTCGTGCCATAATTTATTATTTTTGCTTAAAAGTCACTCACTAACACTCAGTTTTGCATAGTTATCTATGCTTTTACCTTAAGTTGAATGCATTCCTTTAGTTAACTACGGATATTGGGTCCTCCCTTTGGACGTTTATTTTACAGTAGGAAGGTACTTATTCTGTGTATTCTCATAGAATAGAATCAGAGAATCCCTGCAGTGCAGATAGAGGCCGTTCCACCCATCAAGTCTACACTGACCCTCCAAAGAGCATCCCACCCAGACCCATCCCCTCATCCTATCCCCAAAAGCCCACATTTCCCATGGTGAATCAATCTAGATTGCACACCCCTGAACACTGTGGGCAATTTAGCATAGCTAATTCACCTGACCTGCACATCTTTGGACTGTGGGAGGAAACCGGACTATCCTGAGGGAAGCCACATAGACACGGGGACAATGTGCAAACTCCACACAGACAGTTGCCCAAGGGTGGAATCAGTCCTGTGTCCCTGGCGCTGAGAGAGCAGTGCTAACCACGTTACCACCATGCCTTTAAATGTCCCTATAAATGTTTGCCACTGCTTCTCTACTGATCTATCTACTTGTGCAATGTAACAATTCACTTCAGCCAGCTCAGTTTTCATGCCCATGTAGTTACCCTTTTCAGTTTTAAATGCCAGCCTTTGACTCACTCCTCTCTTTTTCAAACTGGATCACAAATACAATCATATTATAAATTTTATTCTCATATTACAGGCAGAAATCATTAGTTGGAGTTGTCTATAGACCTCAAAGCATCGGTGGTGAGGTAAAGTAGGAAATTAGAGATCCCTCTAACAAGGATGCCACAGAATCCATGAGCAATTTTAACCTACACAGAGACTAGGCAAGCTACAATAGCAATAATACCATTTCAGATCAATTTCTGAAGTGCTTACAAGATAGTATTTTCGAGACCACTGCACATTGAGAAACCATTTAGGGATGGCAAGCAAAAAACTCCACCAAACTAAGCAACATGACATTAGCATCAAGCCAATGCCTTTCATCTCCTGCACTTCCTGCCCTCTGCTGTGATTTTGCCAATAGAGTGGGAGGCATCCACTGGTCCAGCCACCAGTGGGCCAACCCTTGAGAGACTAATTAAAGGGGCCTAGTGTCTAATCTGGCAGGTGAAACCTGGAGGACTGGTAACTGGGCAAGAGGTGGGCCTGTGACCATTGGAGATCCGCCACACCCACTAAAGTCATTATCCCTTTTGGCGTTCCCTACTGCTGCGAAGGGTCAGCCAGCCAGGTCCCAGCAAAACCCCAGAGACGCCTTCATCCAGGACCAATGAATCCTCTTTCTCAAGAGACTGGCTGCAGTCCCAGCAGTGGCCACAACTCACAGGGGCACTGCTGAGGCAAGAGAGCTACCAGCCCAAACCAAAACTGTGGAATTTGCTGAGTCAGAAATGGAGACGTTTCCTTTATTTAGTCACTGCCAGCCATAAATTCTTGAAGTGGACATTCTACTATATGATATCCTTTCTTCAGAAGATGGCATCGGCAAGCTGGTGCTAAAGAGCTCTGTAAAAGATGCTAAAGGATGGAACATTTCAAATGGAAGAATTGCAATAAAAGAGTACTTCTATCCGAGTGTCATGGGTGTTGTTTAGTGGAAAATTGCTTGGCCTGGGCAGGGGGTGGATCTTTGGGTGGACCCCAACTTTCTGAATTCCCCAGTGTCCTGCCTGGCTACCCAGCATCATGAGAAGCAGTTGATGTCTCTTGCCACAGATTTCATCAGTTTCTCCTTCTCTAGCCCAAAGCAAAGTCAGTCGTTTGATGCATTCACACTTGCAGGATGTGATCCCAGCAGAAGAGGGAGCGATATCAGCCCTTCCACTATGAAAACAACTTCAGGTTTTATTTTCCAAATCTGTGCTTCTCTGAGAGTTGAAGACACGAACAAGCTGAGATCCCTGATCTTGGGAGGGTCACTCACAAGAAGGTCCTGCGATAAGGAGCACAGTCCAAAGGTAGACCATACTCGTATCAGAGGTCTAGGAGCCATCACGGCTCCTCCTAGCCCACAATCCATTCTATAAAAGACTCAACTCTCATCTCCCTTCTCCAGCCCATTGCCCAGGGAATCCAGTTGGCTGGGGTTAAAGCTGAGCGAAATCAAACATAATGCTGGCCGCCTCGGAATGCTGTTATTAAATGGTCAAGTCTTTCTATGAGATGTTTCCTCCCCACCCCAACCCCCCAGCCCACACCCACCCGCCCCTAAACCCCAGAAGCTACAAACCATTCTCGCTGGAAACTTTATCACCGCTGCGACACTACCACCAGGTCAAAAAGACTAGAACTCTGTTCCTCACGGCACTGTAACGGCCTTGCTACACACATGGGTAGCAATGGTCCACACAGGTGGCTCAATCTCAAGGGCATTTAGGGATGTGTAATAAATGTTGGCCTTAATTGAAATCCTGACATATCAAGAATGAATGTTAAATTTAAAACCCGGCAGTTTGGAATCAGGTTCAGAGTTTGCTTAGAGATTTTTAAAACTTTCATTTCCCAACTGTAACATAGTTTATATGGCTATGGTTACCCTGTATTGTGACAATTGTTGTGACTGCTGAGAGGTGAGGGTCCTTGAAACTCATTATGAAACTGAAGGCTCTCTGTGAGATTAGTAAAGAAGGGGTAATAATGGTCAACAAGAAACTTGACCAAGTCTGCAGCATCAACGAATCCTCAAAAATGGACAAGTCTATTAGGGATTGGCACCAAAAACAGGGATTGATTATGTTGCATTAAAAATCCTGACTCATTCTTCCTGAAATTCAAGATTATGAGGGTCTGACTTTATTTGACCGACTGGGTTATGAGCGCGTACAGATCACACAAATCACTTGTCCATATACACAGCGTTACACTTGTACTTTAGTCCATATACACTACTTGTTCTAATTGCCTCTGGCAGTATAAAGCCTCTGAGGGGGAGGCAATGGCCTAATGGTGTTATCACTAGATTGTTAACCCAGAGACCCAGATAATGTTCTGTGGACCTGAGCTCGAATCCTGCCACAGCAAATGGTGGGTTTGAATTCATTTGAAACGAAGCTCGAATGATGAACACGAATCCATTGTTGATTGTCAGGATTATCTGGTTCACTTACTTGGTCTGGCCTACATGTGATTCCAGACCTGCAGTAATATGGTTGATCCTCAAGTGTCCTCTGGGAAATTAGGGGTGGGCAATAAATGCTGCCTAGTCAGTGATGCCCTCATCCCTTGAATGAATAAGTAAATAAATAAATGTTGTGCAATTGTGACACAATGCTTCTAGTGGTTAACTGGTGCCAAATACGCCATACAGGTTCATAACACATTCCCTGTAGATGATGTGCTGGAAAATGTGTCAAGTCTGAGTAGTGAAAGCAAAGCCATTAGAGAAGTAAATGTCTCATAATTCACCTAACGATCCATTCTATCTTATTTACTTTTGTTTTGGCAATATTCAGTGATATTATTGGGACTGTCAAAGTACATGTTGAAAAACTGAGTTGTTAATGATTATTTGCAAAGTAGCATAGAGATCTTAAAGTGATGAGCTTTTCCGAATACATAGGTTATGACTCAGTTTTTTAGAGGTTCACCTCCTTCAGGGATCTAGTTTATCAAAGGAAAACATTGACTTTTAAAACAGAATGCACTTGCATTCAGCAACACTTTGCCAATATGTACAATCTGCTTGTACTAATTGTTTGTTAAAACTGAGTATGTATTACTGAATTAGAAATGAAAGAGAAAGCAATGGACTCACATCAAATGATCATGTTATCAACTGTAAAGATGACCTGATTGCAATTTATGATTATCTCAGGATTTCAGGGAGGAATGTAGTTGGAAAATATTGTTTACCTGTTGTAAGATACTTAGGAACCAGCACTTAAAATATCTTGAGTGGAGAAAAATAAGTATCAATCATTTACTGAGCTCTCAAGCTTGAATGATAAAATTGAACAACTCTAGCCCTTTGCAGATGGTGGACAACATAAGAGCCATTCAGAACAATCGAACTAGTTGAAAATATGTCCAAGAAATTAAAGTAATTTATTGAATGAAAAAAGCATAAACTGCATGAAAAAGAATGAAGTGTTGAATTTCCCAACTAGCACTGAACAAGGTACAAAGAAATAACAAAGTTAAAAGTTAATACACATTGCTGACCTTCTTAGTTTTAAGTAGAAAATAAAGAAATAAAGCTGAAAGTTCAAACATTACAGTCTTTCTTAAATGCTTGGCCACAGTGGCACCACACTTTGACAAATCACCTTGAGACCAAAACGTCCATGCTGAAACCGGGCTGAAAGTCCACTGTGCCAGGCCAAAGGTCTGCCATGCCAAGCCGAAAGACCACCACACTGGGCCAGAAGTTTGGCACACCGGGGTGAAGGTCCACCACACTAGGCCAGCAGTTTGCCATGCCAGACCAGATCTGAACTATATGCTCAAGTCTTTAGAGTGGGATTTGAACCCACAGAAACAAGTATGTCATCACTGAGCCATGGTTGACAAAAATGGCCTGTGGATAGGTTGTAAAAAAATCCAGAACAGCTGTTAGAACATAGAACATAGAACAGTACAGCACAGAACAGGCCCTTCAGCCCACAATGTTGTGCCGACCATTGATCCTCATGGATGCACCCTCAAATTTCTGTGACCATATGCATGTCCAGCAGTCTCTTAAATGACCCCAATGACCTTGCTTCCACAACTGCTGCTGGCAACGCATTCCATGCTCTCACTACTCTGTTGGATTACATTTATTTATAACCCCATCATACGTAAGTCATATATTCTTCTGCAGCCTTACAACAACTTCACAAAATACTTTATTAGTTCTGAAGCTCTTTGAAGCAACCAGTGGTCATGCAGAGTGCTATATAAATGCAAGCCTTGCTTTGTTTTAGAATTGGTGATCCATTGTTAGAAAAATCACATAATTGGAGAAGGTGCATCTGATTCGCAATTTCACATGGAAGAAATACTTAACTGGTAATGCTGTGGAATGAAGTGAAACTTTCTGTGTAGAAAGCTATCAAGGGAAAGACACATGTAACTCAGGTAATGGAAGAGTGTACTGGAACACCAGACAGAACAGTCCTTCTGCAAAACAGACAGAAGAAGGGGAAGGTGTACTTGGTGGTGGAATAATGCTTAGGTTGTGAAAATGCAGGTGGAAATGCTAAAGGAAATGAGACTCAGAAAACAAAAGAGAAAAGATTAAGGGAAAAGCCGAAAGAGCTGTAGATGCTGTAAATCGGGACGAAAACAGAAGCTGCTGGAACAAGCTCAGGAGGTCCGACAGCATCTGTGAAGCAAAATAAGAGTTAGCATTTCAGGTCCGGTGACCCTTCCTCGGAACAAGATTAAGGGGGCCATTAACAATGAGCTGAAATCAAAACTCTGTGGAGAAAAGGTCATTTCAGAAGCTCTGATTGGCAAAGTGGAGTCACCAAAGCAGATATGATGGACAGGTAGAGAAGAAGGGGCAAAGAACAGACCAGGAAAGATAGACAATGCAACTTTGTATTAGAATTTCCATACAAGACTAAGATGAATTTTTTGGATTAAAATGAAAAATATAAACTTCAAGTGTGCAAGAATGCAATTCTTAATTTTGAAAATGACAAGTATGCAGATGAGACTTGAAAAGATGAGAAAATAAATTCCTGTTGCATGGAATAGACCACTTCTTGTCCATGCTGTTTCTGGAAGGACTTTAGCAAGAGTATTATTTTTCTCAAGGATTTTCTTTTACGTGATTTAATATATTTTACCACTTGGGGTCAGCCATGTACAATAAACAGCATTGAAGGCATTGCTTCCTGCTAGCAGGCAACATGTTTTGTTTGCCAGTGCTGTTTTTCTTGTCAGGAAACTAATAATTCTGGGAGATCATGAACAACATCATGCACAACAACAAAATATAACAAATTGAGAGCATGACAACAACCAAGCCTGTATAAATACCCAAACTCTATTTTGAGATATTATTCATTTCCAACTAAAATTCTCCATGTATAACAAGGTGTAGAGCTGGATGAACACAGCAGGCCAAGCAGCATCATATCTAAGATGCTGCTTGGCCTGCTGTGTTCATCCAGCTCTACATCTTGTTATCTCGGATTCTCCAGCATCTGCAGTTCCTATTATCTCTAAAATTCTCCACACTTCTGTTTAAATCTGTCCATTCCCAAAATTTATTGCCTTCAGTCATGCTTTTGCCCATCTGCTCACCCCCTCCTGCCCTTACCCCTCTCCTTCTTTCTCTCTCAATTTGGTGGTCAACCTGAAATGTGCTCTCAGCAATCTTTTGATGGCAAGATGCATGAGAAATATAAAATATGATTGCCGTTGTTGATTTTTTTAAACATTTTTGAATCCATTATTATTTCCTGCTT
Source organism: Stegostoma tigrinum (assembly GCF_030684315.1). Classification (NCBI taxonomy): domain Eukaryota; kingdom Metazoa; phylum Chordata; class Chondrichthyes; order Orectolobiformes; family Stegostomatidae; genus Stegostoma; species Stegostoma tigrinum. Next base: position 42,267,492 of record NC_081375.1, on the reverse strand, counting down.
TCCCATGTGTTCCATGTATCTTTGCATTTTTAGTGTTGTTACTAAGCTTTTGCAACACTAACTTCAACTTTTGTATTTTTTGCTGCACATATTAGAAGACAGACCAATGTTCAAAATGAGACAGCAGGAAAGTCAATAAGTCATTCAGCATCTGGGGAAGATAAGAGGCAGATTTTGTTGCACTCTGTAATTAAATTGATTATTGGGCCAAGGGAAAGTAGCTGCAGCTGGATATGGGTGTCTAAGAGCAAAGTGACTGGAACTGAATTCAACCACATGCTTAGGGTGGGATGCAAAGGGATAGTGTATGGCTGAACTGTGGTGAGGAAGAACAGGTTTTGGCATGAATGGAAAATGGAAAAGCAAATGGATACAATGTAGAATTTACACCAAATATCAATTTAATCACGTGGCTCAGATGGTTTTGTGAACTCAAAAATACATCAAATTATAGGGAATAAGAAACCACTCATGAATCCACAATCTTGTCGTATGTTGCATATTGTCTAGTCTATAATGAACACTAACTCACTGACTTAACCTTGTAAGGGAACATTCCGCTCAAAGTCACCCAGTGTGCGAAGATAGCACATAAAGTTCAAAAGTACCCGCCCATTCTTATTTTATGTTATTCAAACCTAACCCATTATGCTTGCATCCTTATGCATCCTCAATCCATAGCACAGTACTATTTGTGCACCAAAAGGATGTCATTAATATTGAATAAGTGCTTTTCACTCACTTCTGTGGCATGCTCTGTTTCACTTTTCTTGAATAGACTACACTGCTGTTTGCTGATGCTGAGTATTGCTGGTTGACAATGAAACTCAGGGGTGGTATGTAATTAACATGGTATCAGAACATCCACAAAAATATGATTGTGTGGTTTATGGAATTCCAATGAAGAAATGAATTTGTTTAGCTATGGAGCAGAATTTCAAAAGAAGCAGTTGTTATTATGTTTTTTAAAGAAAACTGCTCCATTTATAGAGACAACAACAGTTCATGCTGCTGAAAACTAAGGATCATTTTGTCTGCAGGATTAAAGATGCAGTGGTTCATCAATTAGACTGAACGTTGTAGTCAATAATTATCTTATTATCATTTGGACTAAACTAGATTTTTCTAATTTGCCTTATAATGAACAATAGAGCAAGAAGCAATCTCTTTTGTCTGATGGCCTGAGTCTGTTTTCAATATCTAATCATCTGTTTCAGAAATAAATAATTGCATTCACTATCATCACGTGCTTGGATTAGTAAACAGATTTTCAAAATGAGCACATCATGGCTCATTTCCTGTAATTATTTCATCCTTTGTTTCTTTCCAACTTTAATTGGCAGAATCAGTAACACAAAAGAAATTAGCACCATATTTTGACTAATGTACATTCACCAGGATATGATATCATTCAATTGTTATTGCTTCTCTTTTCCTAAAGGATCAGTTTAATCCCAAACATGAGCCCTGACTTTATTTTTCAAACACTTTCTCCCTGAAGTGATTTCATATGAAACTGACAAGTGACTGGCCAAGAAGTCTGGTGTTGTTTCCAATTAGAACTGGCTCAAAACCCATAACTATCTTAATGTATCGTCATGGTTAAGAATAATACATGAGCCATACCAAAGTTTTCACAGCATCTTGGCATACTATACATAATCATTTTTAAAGATGCAGAGAGATCATGTGCCTTTCCAAATGTTGGCTAATAAGAGGTAATTATTTGTGGACTGGCACTTGCTTTCCTTAACACACAGGAAGAGATACACTGGTGAAATGGATTGCATAGTGTTTGTGGGATCTGTAAGATTGAGTGACTCACCAAAACATTTTGAGTTGGTGACATAGGATCCGATTTGTAACACTGGGTTTCCTCTTGGTCTTCTGTAGATCAACTGAAAATGCAGCTTTTTCATGTCATCGGTCACTGGGAATTGGAAAGTAGCATAGTGGTATTGAGAGCACCAGCCATGGCTCAGTTGGGAGCACTCTTCCTTCTGAGTTATACATCCTTGGTTCAACTCCCACTGTAGTGCATTATAGAGGGAAAGCTATACTGTGTCACAGTTTTTGCTGACTATTTTTTATTATTTATATCTTTTATCAATTTTGTTTAGGAGCTGCAAAATGGGAATTATGAGCTGAAGATGACTTATGGAGTTTGAAAAACTGCCTGTAATAAAGGGAAAAGAACAGACCAAACAAGCAGTCATATCTTTGTGAGGCCAGACTTGAAGATTAATTTCAAGCTGATTCTTTATTTAAAGGGTTCATGCAGACACAACAACCTTGGAAGGAGAATTGCATGTAAAAAGATTGCAGAAGTCGGGTATTAATGATGTCAGTACCTGAGAATTGGTTCCAGCAAGTTTGGAAGAGACACTACATTCAGACAGGTGGCAGTTGTTGAATGGTAATTGACACCTTGGGAAAAGATGGTCAGTCTATCGGGGTAGCACTGTAGTTAAAGTTTTATTTTGAATTATGTTTTCCAGGACAAGTTGTTTCAGAGATAGTAGGAACTGTAGGCGCTGGAGAATCCCAGACAACAAGGTGCAGAGCTGACATTTATGAAGAAGGGTCTAGGCCCAATACATCAGCTTTCCTGCTCCTCTGATGCTGCTTGGCCTACTATGATCATCCAGCTCTATACCTTGTTATCTCATTTTCTGGGACAAGTGTTTCGCTGTTGATGAACACAGCATGAAGATTTAGAAGCTCCCTATCTAACCTCCCTTACCAGCTTTCAGAAGACCAAAGAGTAAAAAACTGAGTTAGAAGAATTATTACCTCTACCTGGGCGAACTGCAAAGGTGACCCTGAGTAACATTTCACAAAAAGCAACAAGGAAATAAACATTAATACATGTGAAACAATGGATCATGAGAATCACGTATATAAACCAGCCAGATTTCTTATCTCCTTTTATGTACACCTCAGATGTGTTTGTTTGTCTGTCTGTATTTTGTATGAATGGGAGCTGGAAATAAATGTTTTGGTTTAAAGAATAGGCATTAATTAGATTATCTTGTTTCATATTTAATAAATAGTTTTGTATCTTAAGCAAACGACTTAATTATTGTATATTTAATAAATAATTAAGCCTTTTGCTTAAGATACAAAACCAGTGTCTAGAATTAATTATTCACAAAATCTGGGATTGGTCATTCAGAAGTCTGGTTTGGAACCATGAGAGTAATGATTGAGGATCTGCAAAGGGTACAGTTGTACTGTGTTGTGAATACAGAGGTACAAAGTCTGATTTGGTTTAGATGTCTGTCTCTGTGTCAAAACAACTGTTACAGTGCCACGTTTTGAATGAGACTAAAGTCCCCTGTTCAGGTAAGTGTAAAAGATCCTGTGGCACTATATTCCAAAGAAGACCAGGAGAGTTATCATCAAGTGTTTTCACCCATACATATCCCTGAGTCCACTGCAGAAAGGCATTGTAGCTGGTCGTTATCGCATTGCTGGTTGTAAAATTTGCTGCCCTGATGACACTTCAAAGGTACTTCATTGGTTGTAAAATACTTTGAGTCAAGAAAAGTGCGATATAAATACAAATATATATATATATATATAAGCACTATGTATATATGTATGCAGTTTTTAATAGATATAGCTCTTCCAGAAGGCTTAGGGTGGATGGGGAGGTAAATACACACCATGACGAGAATCTGGGCTCAACCACTGCGGCAAAAGCACTGCAACTGGGCTCAAAATGGGAAAATTCTTTGTTGCTGCCATTCTCCAAAGCAAAATGGGGAAAAAAATGATCAATTTGAGGTAAAATATCTGCATAATTAGGATTTCTTGAATGACGTCAAGCAATATTTCAGCAGACTTGGCAGCCACATACCCCAACAGGGGCCTAATGACGGTGTCATGGCCTTCCTCTGAGCAAGACTGGTGTCTGACACTTTAGACCGAAAGACTTTCAAACCACCACCAGATGCTGTCATCAAACAGTAAGTATTTTTAAAGTGGCCAGGCAGAATTTTCTATTTTAAAGTTAAAGTATGGTGCCCAAAGACACCAAGACCTGCAGATACTGGAGTCAGAGACAACACAGTGTAGAGCTGGAGGAACACATCAGGCTAAGCAGCATCAGAGGAGCAGGAATATCAACATTTTGGGTGAGGGCCTTTCTTCAGAAATGGGGAGGGGAAAGAGGGCTGAGAAATAAATAGAGGGAGGGGGTTGGGTCTGGGGGAAAGTAGTTGGAATGGTGGTAGGTGGATGTGCAGTAGGGGTCTGGGGTAGCGGGGATTGTCCGGTGAGAAGGGTGGGGCAGATAGGTGGGAAAGAAGATGGGCAGGTTGTGTTAGGTCAAGGAGCTGAGAGGGAGGAGGGGTGGGGCCGGGGTGGAGGGGTGGGATGGTGATAAATTAATGCAGGTGGGGAGTAGGAGGGGTTGGTCAATGGGATGTGTGGGGTGGATAGTTGGGGAAGATGATGGACATCTTGTGTCAGGTCAAGGAGGCAGGAATGCAAGGGAGGGTTGGATGTGGGATGAGGCCAGGGGTGGGCAGATTTTAACACTGTGATATTCCATGCTTAGGCCATCGAGCTGTAGGCTCCCGAGGTGGCATATGACGTATTGCTCCTGCAGTTTGTGTGTGGTGTCATTGTGGCACTGGAGGAGGCCCAAGATGGACATGTCATCAAGGGAGTGGGAGGGAAAGTAAAGTAGTTAGCAACCAGAAGGTGTTATCAATTATCTGAACGTTGTTTGAAGTCCATTGGGGGTCATACAGCCGTGTAGGCAGGTCTGTGTCAACCTGTCCATCATTTTCCCCACCTATTTGCCCCACCCATCCCACTGACCAATCCTGACTACCCCCTACCTGCAACCATCTATCACCATCATACCTCACCTCCCTCAGCCCCACCCCTCCTCCCTCTCGCTTCCTTGACCTGACACAAACAACACATCTTTCTTCCTATCCACCTGCCCCACCCTTCCCACTGACCAATCCCCCCTACTCCCCAAACTACATCCACCTATCACCACACCAACTACCTTCTCCAGCTCCAGCCCTCCTCCCTCTATTCGTTTCCCAGGCCCCTTTGCCCTCACCATTTCTGAAGAAGGGTCCTGACCCAAATGAGGTATGCCTCTCAGCAACTCCACATCACTCCAAAAAGTATCGCAGTTCACAAATGTCGTCAACCTATATTTGCTCCTCATCACACACGTTGCCTGTCATACCACCATCAACAATGTGGATGGCTCATGGTTGTCCTTGTCAAACCAGCAAATTTTCCTACTCCTCTGATGCTGCCTGACCTGCTGTGTTCCTCTTGCTCCACAAAGTATGGTGCCCAGTGTGTTGAATGGCGCCATAACTGCCATTGCTCAGAGTGGGTTATTTTACACAGTTTACCTGCTTTTAAGCTCATTATCTACGCCACATTGCTGTGTGAGTTACCTAGTGAATCATATGGCAAGCGAATTGGAAGTTCTCACAAGTAGCGAGATAACCTACCAGATTGCTACCGTACTATCTTACATTGTCGCCTATCACTATGATTATTCTGTCAGCTACCAGATATGAGAAGGCCAATCACCAGACTTAAATTGACTGCAGCCTCCATGAATCTATATATTGTCCCCAAAACATATTGGACTCTGTTTGACTCAGCGCCTGGTTGGTTGCAACCCTTCCTCCAGACTGGTTTTGCAATAACACTTGACCAAGCGACCAGCAAGGCCTTGCTTGACTGGCAGGACTGCGCATGGCCCAAACCCCAGACTGTACCAGCACAGATCCCCTGACTTCCATTAGACCAACTCTCGCCTCAGAAAATAAAATGTCCAGCTTCTGGACTGACAGTGGTGAGATTCCAAACTGGTGTCTCCTCTTGTCCCACTGACAGTATCTAACCTTCAACTTTCATGCATTTCAGGTATGTGCAGTTTCCTTGTTATATGAACTGCTGGTACGTGCACCAGCTGTGCTGTTGTCACAGAAGTGTGCCATGCACTACCATCCTCCTTTTCACATTGACTCTTCGCTGCCTGCCTGCCTTTGCTTCTGCATGAGAGTATGAACTGCATGAGATAAGGTACTGCCTGCCCCTGCCCACAAACGTGCCAACTGAGAAGCTGATGCTGGTATGTTGCCATTGCCCAAATGGGGAAATGATGGCCCAGAGAGACCCTGTGCCTTAATCACTTTAGAAGTGGTTCCATCTAAAGAGAAGGAATATGGTCACAATACACCCACAGTGAAAGGGAAAGACCCAACTTCACAAGGCCCTGCTTGGTTTATGCAGTTGAGTTTTTGAAGCATTCACTATTTCAATTTGGCCAAGGTTGATTGAGAGGGAGAAGTTAGTTCCAATGAGTCCGGTTATTAATAAAAAGCAAATACATCATCTGAATGAATTTGATCTCACTATCTAAGAAGGAAGGCCTTACAACTATGTCAGTTTAACTCAATCTGATTGATTGGACTTTCACTAGTATTTGTCATTATTCTCCACACCCCTGGAATAGAAAAATTTTGCCCACCATTCTGAGGAGTATCAGGTACACCTCTTAGCAACTCCACATCACTTCTAAAAGCATTGGAGTCCACAAATGCCATCAACCTATATATGCTCCTCACCACACGTTACTCAGCATTCCAATAACAACAAGGTGGATGGCTCATAGCTGTCCTTATCAAACCAGCAAGTTGCTTCTGGAGGCATCTTGCTATATGCCAACGAGGCAAGAATCCCAATTCTGGTTAAGATCTAACCTCTGGAAAATGCTACTGACTGACAATATGGTTAATGAAGCATACAGTATCATAGGCTTGATTAGTAGGAGCATACAACACCTGACCAAATAAGTTATTTTAAACATGTACAAGACACTAGTGCAGCCTCAGATAGACTATTATGTCCAATTCTGAGCTGCACACTTTCAGAAGGGTGTGAAGGCTTTGAAGAGAGTGCACAAGAGATCCACAAGAATGGTTCCAGGGTGAAGAAATTCACTTATGAAAATAGGTTTTGGAAATTGGAACAATTTTAATTGGTGATGAGAGGCTCAGAGATTATTTGAAGAGGTGTTCAACATCATGAGTGGTATGAACAATATAGATGAGGGAAACGATTCCCACTTGGAAAAGGATCAAGAACAAGAAGGCACAATTTTAAAATAATTTGTAAAAGACAAAAATGATTCAAAGAAAACCTCTTCTTCACATAGCAGTCTGAAAAACATTCCCTGAGAGAGTGGCAGAGGCAGTTCAATTAAAGCATTCGAAAGACACTTAAAAAGAGAAAATGCCTCTAAGCAAATTGTACATTCAGAAATTTGGTTAGACACATGAAAAAAATTGCCTCCAACTGTATTGTAATGATTCTGTGATTCTGTGGCAATATGCATTTTATTTCAGTATCAAAACTGACTAATAATATTTCCAAGATAATAAAATGTGAGGCTGGATGAACACAGCAGGCCAAGCAGCATCTCAGGAGCACAAAAGCTGACGTTTCGGGCCTAGACCCTTTCCAGCCCAGAATCCTCACATCTATTGGATGAAACTCAATATTACAAGCAATTAGATTATATGTCAAAAGAGGAAAACTATTATAGAATAAAGCATGAACAATATTTTACATTTAAAAATTTTCACTCAAAAGTTTTGAGAAAGGAAAGTTACACACTTTATTTGCACTGAGATATTTTCACTGTGACATTGTCAGGTGGCAACATGAAAGTTGTGCTTGTGAATATTTATTTGCACACTTTTCAATCAATTTTGTCAGAAAATGAGTACAAAAAAGTTGCTCTAATTTTCACATTTCTGCCACCAGTTTGGTCCATTAGCTTTGCACAGAGTGACAAAGTGCAACTTCTCATTAGCTCAGGCCTGTGTGATCTTAATTGGGACAAACAGCAGCGCAACCAGCTTCTGGCCTAGGCCACAATAAATGGCTAAACCCTAACAAAGTTACAGGTTAAACTTTAATTCCTATTTCTGCACTTACTCAGAATGAAGTTATCACCAAAGCACAGCAGCAAAGTGGCTGATGTCAGAGAGGCAGCTGGGGCAACATGGACAACTGAGCACGTTAGTGTTCGTTAATTGCTATCAACAGAATCTGTCTCTGAGATTACAGTTGGTAACAACACTGCAGGGTTCCAATACTCCAGAAATAACAATGACTAGGCACACTCTCCTGGCTTCCTAGACTCAATATCAAGTTCAATAACTTTATGGCTTAAACTTGTCTCATGTCCTTACCCCAATCCCAACACCACCTGGCCTTATGGTCATATTGGCTGCTACCACAAACAGCCCATTATAGCCACTGATGGCCCCTAATGGAAACTATTCATTCTTCCAGGCTGACCTTTACCTACTTCCTTTGTCTGCCCATCTATTGTTCTCTCTCTCTCTCTCTCTCTCTCTCTCTCTCTCAGCTCCATTTCCATTTATCATTTACTCTATCCCCCTTCCCCCACCCCTTCTTCAGCATACACACCAACCTTTTCCTAGCTACAGTCAGTTCTGAGGAAGGGTCATTGTTAACATTGCTTTCTCTCCACAGATACTGCCAGACCTGCTGCATTTTTCCAGCTATTTCTTATTTTGTTCCCCTTACCCGCCAATTTAGAATTATTACACTCAGAGTCTAGTGATTTAGGTATAAATGTCTTCTTTACATATAATTTGTCTTCAATTAATAAACAAATCCTTTTTAAAAATGAATGAATACATAGCACTGTAAGATGAATAGTAAGTGAATAAACACAAGAGAATGCAACAGCCCTAACACTTTTAAACAAAGCACATTTATTGGCAAAGAATACCACCCACACTCATCCCTGCTCCCTGACTTTACGGGTTACCATCTGCTGCAGGCGAGCACAATCTGGGTGTAAACTCAAACGTTGATTTGTTTTCTATATCTCCCCAAACTACATTCATTGTCCCTACCGATATGGAAGACAGCCAATTCCAATCAATATGATTTAACACTGTAGTTATATTGGTAAAGTTCTCTGTGTCTGTGATGCATTTACCTTTATAATAGGCTTTTACCCATGAAGTACTAATTTAAGATATTTTAACATGAGATGGCATTATACATTAAGATATACATACAAGCATTATTACCTCAGCTTGTAACCAGCAACAGACTCAGTACATAGTAGACTTTTTTTTTAAAAAATGCTGTAAAAACTCAGCAGATCAGGCAGCAAGTTAACATTTGAGGCCAGAGATAATGGGAACTGCAGATGCTGGAGAATCCAAGATAACAAAGTGTGGAGCTGGATGAACACAGCAGGCCAAGCAGCATCTTAGGAGCACAAAAGCTGACGTTTCGGGCCTCGACACTTCATCAGAAAAAAAGTTTGGGGAGATATAGAAAACAAATCAACTTTTGAGTTTACACACAGATTGTGCTCACCTGCAGCAGATGGTAACCCTTAAAGTCAGGGAGCAGGGATAAGTGTGGGAGGTATCCTTTGCCAATAAATGTGCTTTGTTTAAAAGTATTAGGGCTGTTGCATTCTCTTGTGTTCATTCACTTACTATTCATTTTTTTCTGAAGAAGGGTCTAGACCCAAAACGTCAGCTTTTGTGCTCCTAAGATGCTGTTTGGCCTGCTGTGCTCATCCAGCCCCACACTTTGTTATCTAACATTTGAGGCCGTTGACTTTCCATTTGAACTAGATGGCAGTGTGGGAAGTTTTGAACCACTGGAAACTGGGGTTAGGTGGGGAGGTTGGCTGAATAACAGCACTGTACTACTAAGGTAGTAGGAACTGCCAATGCTGGAGCATCTGAGATAACGAAGTGTAGAGCTGGATGAACACAGCAGGCCAAGCAGAATCAGATGGGCAGGAAAGCTGACATTTCGCGTCAAGGCCCTTCTTCAGAAACCCTTTCTGGCCTGCTGTGTTCATCCAGCTCTACATCTTGTTAACACTATACTACTGTTTGTGGGGGCCCTGCTCTGCATAAGTTAGTTACTGCATTTCCTTCATGACAAATGCGACTGCAATTCAAAAGTACTTCTTTGAGTGTGAAGCTTTTTGGTATCTACTGAAGTTGTGACTGGTGCTATATAAATGTAAATTATTTCTTTCTTTTACATCCAACATAATGAATTTGAATCTCACATGCATCACTTCCAAAAGCAATAAATGCACATACATTATTTGATAAATCAAAGTTTAATTAAACCCTGACACTGACCCTGAAGTAAACAGTAAATCACAGCCGCATCACACAATAACACACTGTACCTCAATAGTCTATAGCAATTTGAACAGGAAAATATAAAATTAATGGGAAGCTGGGAAAAGGTGTTAGGAGCTCAAGACTTAACTTTAGCAAGGAAATTATACATTGACAAATGCGGTACTAACATGAAATCTGACAAAGAGACATGTATAATTAACAGCTCACAGAACTTCAACAACCAGATAGTTGTAATTGACACCACAACATAGATCTTGTTCATTATAGTAGCCAACATTTAGCCATGCTGAATGATTGTCATAGAGTAGCCATTCGACATAATATACATTGTAACAATTTCCTTCATGTCCAATATTGATGAGTCTTTCCTTTTAACAGTTGGTCTTATAGCACAGAAAATCCATCATGTCGGACACACCTAAACGGGCTATACAAGTTACTTTCCTCAGTGTCCCTCAGAATGGCGGAATTAAGCCATCTCTAAAAATATTTCCCTTTACCTCTCGGAAGAAAGAAGGACTGACCTCAGGGGCATCTCAAAGCACTTGGTATCAGATAATTGTTTTGAAATATTGTCATGAATGTAATGTGAAAAAATGCCACAAGTCAGTTTGCACACAGCAAGGTCCCACAATGAAATCATTATATTGCTGCTGCTTGGGGTTTAGTGTTGGCCACGACAGCAGCAGGTTCCCCTTGGCAGACAAACAGGAGGCTGGAAGAACACAGCAGTCCAGGCAGCATCTGGAGGAAAGGAGCAATCAACGCTGTGGGTATCAACTTGGATCTCTAGGGAGATTTCCCCTGCTGTTTATCAATTAGTGATATGAGATTGCAGATAAAGTCAAGTCATGGATATGGTCAGGCCAAAACCTGATGTGGAAATGATACAAAGCTAAGGCCTCACTTCCACCCATTCAGTTTTCCTTGAGATGGAAGAGCTAGAGTGCAACTCCAGTTTATGTTTAATGCCTGTTATTTAACTTTCTTCAGTTATCTTCTCTAAGGATCTCACAGTTTGCTTCTTTCTTATTAGTTCAGACTCCAAGAACCACTCCAGCAGTGCTTTGCAAGTATCTGTACTAGGCCTGTCTCTCAGTAGGAAGGGAGTTGCAGAATATCAAAGTGAAGCAGTGGTGAAAGTCAGAAACTGTGACCAGGCCCCAGATGAGCATAAGACCTCCATCAGAATGCTTTAACATCAATGCCGGCTGCCCACATTAAGGAGAATGGGGGTAAATTTACAAATTCTGCACTTGGAAAAAAAATTACATTGTGAGCATCATTTTTCGAGGGGTTTCGGACTCATACTGTGCTGAAGATGCCATTTTTCCCTTTGTGCCTGTAACAATTCATTCAAGTAGCTGTCCAATTTAGAAAGATCACCAACTTGAACAGTTAATTTTGTTTCCTTCCACGTGTGCTATCTGACCTGCTGAGTAGTTCCAATACTTGTTTTGCTTATTATAATCCCACTGGTCTGCTCTTTCCTTATGGTCCAGCAAGTTTTCCCTTTTAATTTAAAGGTTGGAATATGGGTAGTTTATACGCATTAGAAAGGAAACTGTATGAGTCCATGAGGGAGTATAAATGTGGCTGATAGGCTCAGCCAAGACCATTGGAATGGGAAAATAAGGACGTGAAGTACAGAATAGACTAGGCCAAGCAGCATCTGAGGATCAGGAAGGCTGATGTTCCGGACCTAGACCCTTCTTCAGAAAAGGGTCTAGGCCCGAAATGTCAGCCTTCCTGCTCCTCTGATGCTGCTTGGCCTGCTGTGTTCATCCAGCTCTACACCTTGTCATCTCAAATTCTCCAACATCTGCAGTTCCTACTATCTCTAACAGAACAGACTAATTGGGCCAAATGTCCTATTTCCGAGCTGTTACTTGTATTTAATGTATTTGTTCCCATTTCAAAAGTTACAAATCCACATCCACCATCCTTTCAAACAGTGCATTCCAAATCACAATTCTATTTCCAACGTGCACTAAAATCTCTGAATGTAGCTCTGCTTTCTGAGCAACATATGGGTAATACAGAACTCAAATGCTGCAGGGGTTGAAGGTAATAAAACAAAGAACAGCAGATACTGGAACTCCACTGAATGTTTCCTGAAACACTGAATCACTGCCCTATAATAAATAAATACATCTAACAGTTTGTCACTGCAATAACTGCACACAGGGTAATTTATCTTAGATGGATCCCTTTTGTGTAATCATTTCTAAATTTAAGAAATAATACTGAAGTTGAGCAATGGACATCAGAATTAATGAAATACAGGCATATGGGAAATAATCACCATTTCCTTTGAAATTAAGTACTCTCACCATAAATAATCCAGACTCAAATCCTTGAAAAATGTCGGGAAAAATTCTGCACAAATATTGTTAGTGTATGACTTGCTTGGTAAAAGTGCAGTTCTAACTTATATTCGTATAAACGATAATGTATGTGAATATAATTAATTTCTCATAAATTATCCACTTTGGAAGACAGGTTTTAAACTGGAAAAATATGCATAGAGTGATTGCTTCATTTTAGCTGTGTAGTGTAGTTGTAAGCACAATTTACAAGGAAAAGGTTCATGATTTCATAAGACACAGAAGACTGAGAAAATCTTCTGTTTCTCAAGTACAGAATCACTATTTCATCCGACAAAATATAATTAAACTATCATTCAAACATGAAAAAATGGGACTTATATAGTGGCTTTCACAGCTGCAAAATGTCCTAAAGCACTTTACAGCCAATGAAGTGTCTTTTAAGTGTAACCAAGAGCCATGTCAGAAATGCATTAAACCATGAGGATGCAGAAATGGAAAGGAAGCGAAAATAAGTGCATTCTGGAAGCAGAGATTATCATCAATTTATGAAGCAAGATCACATCGTAACTTAATAACATGGGTGCAATGCAATAATAATTCAAGCAGGCCTCAATCCTATTATTGTTGCTTACAGCAAACAGACACATTTACAGCAAAGAAGGAAACCAATCAACCCATTGAGTCTATGATAATAAAATGTGAGGCTGGATGAACACAGCAGGCCAAGCAGCATCTCAGGAAATCTCAGGTCCTGAGATGCTGCTTGGCCTGCTGTGTTCATCCAGCCTCACATTTTATTATCTTGGAATCTCCAGCATCTGCAGTTCCCAATATCTCTGAACCCATTGAGTCTATATTGGCTTTCCATTGAGCAATCCAATCAATCCCATTCCCCACTCTATCCCTAAATCCCAGAATTTCCTCTTGAAAAGCCAGTTCGATAAATGCATTCGTTTTAATTCTCAATGGGGAGTTATACCAAATGCAGTTATTCTGCTAATATTATAAAGCAGGGATCAAGCATTAACAATAATTGCCAGAAGATAAACATAATTTGCAAAATACCATTTGTCAGACTCTTAATGGTTACATTTGGTACAAATAGTAACATTTGCTAAGAGAGATGCAGGTTTAGCAACTCACTCAGTGCTGTTAGCTTCAAACAATGTCCTGGCCACAGAAAATGGAGCATTGCACAGACATGCACTCACTGATATCCAGAGCTGCCTTTTTAAAATGATGAACTGTCAGTTTTTTGTTCCGAGGCCTAATGACCAAGGACCACAAATCAAACTTCTAACTGGCCTGTTTGTCACAGATCAAATCTGTAGAAAAAAGGTTGGCCCATCTAAAATGATCAAATCTGTACTAGAATGTACAGGCTAAGATTTCCTTTGTTATATTAAATGTTCTTACAAACTTGGAAATAGAAGCAAAGCACTGCAGATGCTGACAATCTGAAATAAAAACAGATAGTGCTGGAGAAACTCAGCCAGTCTGGCAGCATCCATGGAAAGAGAAACAAGAGTTAATGTTTCAAGCCCAGCAGGAGTACAATAGATCAGAAAACTTAAAATATTAACTGGTTCTTTTTCAAAGAAACTGTCAGACCAACAAACTTTTTCCAGCACTTTCTTTTCTTTGCAGTCTTAAGTTTGCTTTAATGCCACGTTATAGTTAAACTAGATTATGGCTTTGTACAGATACATCCTGATTTGCTGCCAAGCTATAAACAGGCACTGCAGATTGGCCAGCAGTCAAATTCCTTCAGAGTTACTTTTTCTGAAGTAGAGTCATATCAGACTCAAAATGTTAACTCTGTTTCTCTCGTCAGAGATGCTGGAGACCTGCTGAGTTTCTCCAGCATTTTCTATGTTTGTTTCAGATGTCCAGTATTTGCAGTATTTCGCTTATACGTGAGTTCTTTAAGAGCAATTGGCAAAGTTTGTTTTGTTGAGTAAAAGGTTAGAAAGCAGCATAACATTTTCATTGTGGCAAGGTTATAAGTGAGTATTGCAATAAATCTTTTGAAGTTTACTTCAATGCATTGTGTTTGTAAACAAATAGAAAATGATTTGATGTTTTATATCAAGGTTTGGCCCTTTCATATGTTATTTTGATTTATTTGTTCATGTGTTGTGAACAACACTGGCAAAGCCAGCATTTATTACCAATCCCTCATTGCCCTGGAGAAGGGGGTGATATTCTTGAATTGCCATAGTCCATCAGACCAAAAGATATAGGAACGGGGATAGGCCATTCAGCCCCTCAAACCTGATGTGCCATTCGATAGGATAATGGCTGATCCAACATTCCTCATGAGGTGTAGGTACATAGACAGGCTATTACTGAGGGAGTTCCTGCATTTCAACCCAGCACTAGCAAAAAAAAGTGATTCCAAGAAATAGCAAGAACTGCAGATGTTGGAGTCAGAGATAACACAGTGTGGAGCTGGAGCTGGAGGAACACAACTGGCCAGGCAGCATCAGGAAAGGAGCAGGAAAATGAATGTTCAGGGACCCTTCTTCAGAAACAGGGAGGGGGAAGGGAGCTCCAAAATGAATAGTGTTTAGGGGTGGGTCTGGAGAAGGGAGATGGGATGGTGATAGGTGAGTGCAAGAAGGGAGTGATGCGCACTGGCCAGTGAGGTGGATGGGACAGATAGGTGGGAGAGAAGATGGACAGGATGTGTCAGCTCAAGTCAGGATGGCTTGTGGCTTGGGGTGGAAATTGTAGATGGCGATATTCCCATGCATCTGTTGCTCTTGTCCTTTTAGATGGTGGAGATCATTGGTTTGGAAGGTGTTATCTCAGGAGCCTGAGCAAGTGAGCCACTGGGCACCATTGACGAGCATGAACATCCCCGATTAAGATGGATTATTGAGCTGGAGGTTTTCTCCTGGCTGGCTTCCTGAGTGCTCTCGGGACAGGCGTTTATGGTGCGGACTGAAAGCTCGGGCGGGATGGGGGCTGGGGGCAAGGAATTTCTCATTCCCTCGCACCAACATGCCAACACTGGGAACGAATGCAAAGTTTTTCAAATGTACAATTGGGTCTATTAATGTCGCAGCTGCGCAGCACAATACAGGACATGAAGGAGCTACAGGCGGAGCAACTGCTGAGCGTCCCCTCCCCACAATGTGTCGGAAACTTAGATACTGTCCTGCGAGCGGAACACCAACATCGTCCGAAAGCCGCAGTTTCTAACCTGAGCCTAGCCCATCGATGATGTCATTCAGTTTATCCGCCCTGTGGAAGGACCTCCCTGTCAATGTTCAGAGTAAGAATCATCAGTGGCTGTTTACAACACTGAGTTATGTTTCGCCCTCTGTCAGACCTTACAGCGCAGCGTTAGCCCGTTTACCTGGCGGGGCATTTCAAAGCCGGGTCGCTTGAGAGAGAGAGAGAGAGAGAAAGGAAACAGCAGATTAAAGTAAGTATCTCTCGTGAGCTTCATGTGGGTAAGTAATCAGAGGGAAAACAGTAACAACAGCGAACTGAGGAGTTAGAGACGGAAAGCACAGTTTCTGTGTGTGTGTGTGTGTGTGTTAAATAGTGGCGTGTGATCGTTCAGTTTTTTCTTCCCCACCTCTCGAAACCATGGTATATTAATCCTGTAATTTCAATCAGAAATCGCCACTTATAGGAACACAGACTGGCGCTGAAAAGGATAATGTAAGTCTGAAGCGAGACTCCAAGTGCCCCTCAACTTTAACCAAATATTTACAGTCGAGGCCGAGTTAGAAGCAGATTGCGAGCGGGCACAAATCTTTCCAGGATGCCAGGTATCCCTCCAACTCTCTCAAGGACGGGCTCAGGGATTGCGAAGTGGGGGAGGCCAGGCAGATGAGTGAAATGACATGTGGATGATATCTGGTCGAGGTTCCACAGTGTTAGGGTGACAGGGTCAGAAACAATAGCCGTGGACACGATGGGCCGAGTGGGCTGACTGTGGGCTCTTTTGATCTGCAGCACTGGGAGGGATTTCGGTGCAGATATTTGACTGGAAGTTCCAGTCAGATCGACGGCGATATGCAATGATCGATGGAGTTTGTGCAGGAACAGCTGAAACAGCAGCCCAATGCAAATATCTCTCCGAAGGCAGAAAGCGATCAGTGTCTCCTGCACACTGTTAGCCACACCCAGTAACTCCACAGAGAAATAGTCTCCTAGTGAGCTGTGAAGGTCGATAGGTAGGGGTTAATTGGACAGTTTTGCAGAGTAACTCCATGTCTGGTCTTTAGGAAGCCAGCAGTCTGGTAATGATTTTGGAAATGAGCTATATTAAAATCTCTTACCCACTCATTCCCAAATCAATTGGATATTTAGGAAATGAGCACTCTTTGGTTTAAAGCAGAGGAACATTGACTGACAACCAACAACACATTGCATTTATTTTGCTCTCTTTGATGTGCCGCACAGCCAGTTAGCTGGACACCTGGTGATGTCAATAGCATGGGTTCAATTCCCACAGCAGCCAATGTTACCCTGACCTGTTTAACCTCTACCCCTTGCCTGATATGTGGTGACCCCCAGGTTAAACAACCACCAGTCTCTCTATGAGACAGCAGGACTATGGCGATTTTACCTTCTTAATGTGCCAGGATGCTTCACATGAGCAGAATGTGGCCCGGAGGCACCTAAAGAGACAGCCAAAAAGATAGGATATAAGGGCTGTCTTAAAAGAGGAGAGTGATGTGGAGATGTGTAGAGATTGTGGCTGAGATAGCTGATAGTACGCCAGTGGTGGAGTGAACAAATCAGGGACTCCAATCAGAAAAGACCAAGAGAAATGTAGGCATCTCGGACAGTCGTGAGGCTTGAAGAAGCTAGAGAATCAGGGATAAACAAGTTTGTAGAGGACTTGAATATGAGAATCAGAATTTTAAATTTGAGTCATTGTTAGACTAAGAGCTAATGCAAGTCAGTCACCACAGACAGGATGGGGTAATGGGTCTTCGTGCAAAGCAGGATATGGGCAGCAAAGATCAAAATTGACAGCAGAAGGCAGGAGGCCAGTTGGACAGCAGAGAATAGTGGAGTTGGAAGTCTGAAGATTGATTAGTAAATGAGCTGAGACAGAAGTAGAAGTGAGTGACAGTAAGGAGGTAAAAGTAAGTGATCTTGGTGATAGGGTGGATATGGTTTAAAAGCTGACCTCAGAGTCCAGCAGAATACCAAGAATACCAACAGTCTATTTTAAACTCAGATAATGGTGAGGGAGGGAGATGGAATTACTTGCTGAGGAACAAAATTTCAACCACCATTGGAATAGTTTCAATGCTCTTGTTGCAATCAGTCAATTTATAAATCCACAGTTTGTGAAGAAGAGATAATAGGAACTGCAGACGCTGGAGAATCCAAGATAACAAAGTGTGGAGCTGGATGAACACAGCAGGCCAAGCAGCATCTTAGGAGCACAAAAGCTGACGTTTTGGGCCTAGACCCTTCATCTAGGCCCGAAACATCAGCTTTTGTGCTCCTAAGATGCTGCTTGGCCTGCTGTGTTCATCCAGCTTCACATTTTGTTATTTGTGAAGTGGAAACAGCTTTGAATCAATGCAGTATAACTGCTCATATGATTCAACGTTAACAGAATTGAATGTAGATGTAATATTGTCCAGGTACATAATTTAACTGGATTTTTGGTTTTAAGGTCAAATTCTAAAGTTTCTCAGCAATAAATTTCACCCAAGGCTGGAATCGAACCCAAAGTCCCTGGCGTTGTGAGATAGCAGTGCTGCGCCATTGCAACAGCTCCCTTTCAACTGTTTGCTGTGTCATCCCACCCACCTGTCAATACTTGCATTTCTACTTTGTATAGTCTGAATTTGCATTTTCAGGCTTCATTCAGTATGATCATATTTCATGTCAATCCTGCAAATTTTAGTCCAACGACAGCTTTGGTGGTTTGCTCTACCTAATGGGGCCACACTTTAACTTAGACGCTTGTCTTTTTATAAAGCCATCATAGTGCCAGAAAACTGGAACTGCTGTCTCATTCGAGAGAGAGATGATTGATGGTAGGTTTAACCTGAGGGTCACCAAGCCTCAGGTAAGGGGCAAGACTGAGAAAACAGGACCCTCATGATGACCTCAGCCAGTGCAGGAATTGAACCCTTACTGTTAGTGACACTCTGCAACACAAACCAGCAGTCCAGCAAAGCATGTCTCTGTATAGCACCAGATACATAGAAAAATATTCTGATGGTTTGTAGAAAAAAATGTTAACTTACATTTAAAAATTTGACAAAAATCCCATTGGCAACAACTTGCATTTAAAAACCATCTTCAATTCTCCAATCCACCCGGATGCAATTCTGAGGAAGGGCTCCCAGACTTGAAATATCAACTCTGAATTTTCTTCACAAATGCTGCCAGACCTGATGAACTTTTCCAGCAACTTCTGTTTTTTGTTTCTGTGTCGGATGCAGTGTCTTAATTTTTCACTATTGCTTTTCTATGGTTCTTGGATTTGTGTTTTTTTTAGATTTAGGAAGATTTGGATGAATCAAATAAGTTTTCCTAGAGCCCAATCCAAAACTTTAATTATTCTAAATGGCCAACCTTTCCTTCACTCAATGGGTTAGACCTGTACAACTGATGTTCTAAACATCTTATCTGACTTTCCAAATAG
The DNA here is from genome assembly GCF_030684315.1 of Stegostoma tigrinum. Classification (NCBI taxonomy): domain Eukaryota; kingdom Metazoa; phylum Chordata; class Chondrichthyes; order Orectolobiformes; family Stegostomatidae; genus Stegostoma; species Stegostoma tigrinum. Next base: position 42,248,308 of record NC_081375.1, on the reverse strand, counting down.
AAATTTAATTATATTGATAGTCGTTCAGAACTCACCTGATGGTCTGTGTAAATAACTGATCACATCGCATTTTCAGCTTTTGCTAGTCCACAGCTAATGAGTTTAACACCGTGCTATAAACTCTTCAGATCAGCTGCCAGCGCAGTGACCCCACCCACCTGTCAATGCATGTATTTCTAGTTTGTATAGCCCGATTTCACATTTTCAAGTTTCGTTCAGTTTTGTTCTTATGTTTCTGTTGCGAAAATGAAACCACTGGTAAAATAACAAATAGGTAGTGAATATGAAAAAAAATGCTAAATGAAACACTCAAGGCTTAGCTATATAACATCTAAACATAGATGCAAATGATCAAAATCAAAGCAAGCTTTTGAAAATTTTGTAAATAACATTTTTTTTCTTTTTGTTCAAGGGACATGGATATCATTGACTTAGTCAGCATTCATTGCCCATCACTAACTGAGCTCTAGAGGTGGTAGTGAATCTTCTGGAATGGCTGTTAGGGAGGAACTTCCAGGTTTTTGACTTAACGACTGTGATGTATTAGCAATGTATTCCCTAGTCAGGTTGGTGCGTGACTTGGAGTGGATTTTGTTGTTGGGGCATTCACACGTGCAGTACTCGTTCTTGTAGACAGTAGAGGTTGTGGGTCTGGAAGATGCTGCTAAAAGAAGTGTTTCCTTTTGTCTGACTTACTGTAATGTTTGAAGTCAAGTGAGTTCTCTCTGCGGTAATTGGAACTAGGTCAACCAGATGGATGTCATAGAATATAAGTTCCCTTATTGGGGCTGTTAACCTGGTCGAATCAGGGGGGTCCTGGCTGACAGATGTAAACAGGAGTGTCAGGATTCTCCTTACTGTGGGAGCCAGCCCTCTGTTAGCTGGGTCAGTGTAGTGTACTATGCATGTGTAAATAAAGGGTGATTTGGTGACGGGATACCAGCCTTCATGGAGTTATTTCACTCGCCATCAGAGTAATGGCCAAAATAATGATCAGTAGAGACAGACCTCCAACAGTGGAAACCTATTAAAAAAGATGCATGGTCTTCATCTGGAATATCAAACATTGTATTTCAATAATACAATTTTTATTAATTACACAAGTTGATCAGTTTAAAGCAATAGAGAATGCAGTTCAGAATTATTAACTGTACATGACAGGAAAACAGTATGTGTAGGAGTGCAAACTTTGGCATTCAAATGCAGCCTTCTCAAACATAGCTTTGAGAGAATATGGGCTCTCAATTGTCTCATCCTGTAAAAAATGTCCCTGTCAAAGATTCATAATTAACAAGACCTCTCCAGAAATAAGGAGTGGCCTAATTTGTACATAGTTTTAAAAAACATTATTAAAATATAATAACCATTCTATCCAGGGCTGCTTGACATTGCATGATAAATTTCACAGATTTAAGACCATAAGACGTAGGAGTGGAAGTAAGGCCATTCGGCCCATCGAGTCCACTCCGCATTTAATCATGGCTGATGGGCATTTCAACTCCACTTACCCGCATTCTCCCTGTAGCCCGTAATTCCTTGCAAGATCAAGGATTTCTGTGCTAACCACAAGTAATACAATTATCTGATCAAAATGACACTTCTGCAGTTGTGAGTCTCAGGTGCAGTGAAGAGACAACTAAATTCTAGCATTCTTCTAGGACATCCTGCAATGTATATTCATTAGAATTCATTAGATGCAGTAATTTACATTACAAAAAATTTCCCTAATAAATTGGCAGACATGAAATTTCTATTATTGCATAACCAAAAACAGACACTAGCTGTGTTGTGCAAGGAGTAGTAAATTTTTTTCATTTTTATCGAAGAAGCCACATGGAATCTTAAACAACCTATATGTATTTCATAATCTTTATCCCTGTCCCCGAAATCATTCCAAATATTTTTCTTTGGATTATTAGTTGTGCTGTTACTGTGTACAGTTTTATTCTGTTGTTGATCTGCTTGTTGTGCTACTGTCACATGTTGCATAGACTTCGATGCTAAAATGCTTGATTCATGATGGCAACATCACTTAAGGTTATTGATTGTGATATAATAATTGCAAATTCACCATGTGCCTATCCAAACTCGATTACCATGAAATAATACTGTCATTGCTTATTATAGTATGTAACTGTTATCAAGCTGTGTGCAGTAGCTTCTTATCATCTGTGGCAATTTGTGACATTGAGGAAGAATTACTTTCATCACTGTTAGATATATCCTTCTCCATGCCTAATGTGATGATGTAAATCCTGTTAAAACGCAGTATCACACTATCTGTGATGCAAAAGATGCAAAACTGTTTCAGTTCATTCCAAACAATTACGTAGAATGTCCAAATCACTTGACCAGCTGTCCAACACTCCACAGAAGTTTTATTTATTTTATTAGATTCCCTACAGTGTGGAAACAGACCCTTTGGCCCAACAAGTCCACACCGCCCCTTGAAGCATCCCACCCAGTCCTGTCCCCCTATAACCTACACACCCCTGAACACTACTGGCAATTTAGCATGGCCAATCCACCTAGCCTGCACATCTTTGGACTGTGGGAGGAAACTGGAGCACCTGGAGGAAACCCACGCAGACATGGGGAGAATGTGCAAACTCCACACAGACAGTTGCCCGAGGTGGGAATTGAACCCGGGTCCCTGGTGCTGTGAGGCTGCAGTGCGAACCACTGAGGCACTGTGCCTCCCCATATTTCCAAACCTTTGTCATCTAACTCTATCAACTTAACCATTTATATCTTTCTCCCTCATACGTTTACACAGTGTCACCTGAAATGTGATTCGCCTCAATCTCTATCTATTGGAAGCAAAATTAACCATTCTCTGGGTGAAGACATTGCTCCAGTTTGATTTGTTCATGACTATATTGCATTATTGTTCCTCGGTTTAGTTGCCTTCACCATCTTTCCTATGTTGAATCTGTTAAACTTCTTCATGATCTTAAACACATTGATCATGTCAATCTTCTCTCCTAAACAAGAGAGTCCCATCCTGTTCTAACTTTCCTATTAGGTATAATGTCGCTGTTTTGGTACCATCTTGTAAATTTTCCTTTTACCTACTCCAGTGCCTCTTCCTTTTAATAATATAAATATACTAGAATTGTAAGCAGGTCTCTCAAGTATGGTCTGCCTAAGGTTTCAGATAAATGTAACGTAACTCTTTTCTGCCAGAAGTGTATAAAGTATGTAGAATGTGACTGAGAGGCTTCCAGCGTTGGTAGATGTGTGAGAGTCAGGTGAAGCATGTGAACAATAAATCTGAGTCCTCATCTCAGTTTACTGAAAGATGAGCTGCTTAGAAGATGACAGGTCTAGTGGATACAGGATGCCATTAAAAGTTTCATTCGCTGACCATATTGATTTGGATGAGGTTGTTGATGTTTTCTGTGGCACTACATTCAGGTTTCCTGGGCTAGTCCAGGAATAAAGAAAACACTATAGATGCTGGGATCCAAGGTAGACAGACAGGTGACTGGAAGAGCACAGCAGGCCAGGCAGCACCTGGAGGAAAGCATTAGTCAATGTTTAGTTATTATTCTTCTTCCCTGTCTCTGCCTTCTGCAAGGACCATTCCCTCTGCTACCGCTACGTTCGCACCACACTCCCCAACAACCATCCCAACCTGCCTGGTACCTTCCCCAGCAGACGTAAAAGATGCAGCACCTGCCCACATACCACCTCATGCACCTCCGTTCAGACAGAGTTTCACCTGCATCAGCTCCAACCTAGTCTACTTCATCCGGTGCTCCTGATGCGGTCTTCTCTACTTCAGTGAGACCAAATGTAGACTCAGTGACCGTTTCGCCGAGTACCTCCACCTGGCCCGTAATGGCCAACCTAACCTCCCAATCACTGCCCATTTCAACTCCCCACCAGCCCCACCCCCCCAACTCCCCCCTCTGACATGTCCGTCCTTGACCGCGTCCATTGTTGCAGTGACTTGGAATGCAAATTTTAAAAAAACACCATGTCTTCTGCCTGTGCACTCTACAGGCCGGAGGATTCAACATTGAGTTCTCCAATTTCAAAGAACCTTCCCACCCATCCTCCGCCTCCCCTTCCAGCCCCACCTCCTCCCTTCCATTCCACCTTATGACCTTCCCTTGCAGCCACCAACCAGATTCATTCCTCCCATCAACCAACCAAGTCATACCCATAACCATTGTCTACCTATCACCACCATTCTGCCTTTACCACTTCTCCCCTTCCTTATCTGCAACTCCCCCGCCCCCACATCAAATCCTAAAGAAAGATAATACCCAAAATGTTGACTGTTCCTTTCCTCCAGATGTTGCCTGGCCTGCTGTGTTCTTCTGGCCTCCTGTTTGTCTCCCTGGGCTAGTCTCCTGAATTCACCTCCCTGGCTACCTATTCCCACTCCTTCTGTTATGCGTGCAGACATCAAGCAGAGTTTGACAAGTTAAATAGCATAGCACAGTCATGGTGAACATACACACACTTATACATGTTACCTGCATCACCTGGAATGGATTAATCTCACTTCTCAATCGAGTGATATTACCTTGACTCTGTCCCAACTGACAGCCTAACTCCCAGTCTCTGGAGACAACCAATTACAGCATCAGTTTGACTTTTTACCCTTCCTCCCCATTTAGTCTCTTGGTACCTTGAGTTCAGGTCTTCAGCTTAATGCAAAATTCTGGGCATTTCTGCAGAGTAAACTCACAGCTTGAAGAAAGTTATCGAGTCATTACCAGCTGTACTCATTTCATGTTCAATTCTTACAGCCTTTCAAATTTAGCCTTCCACCTTTTCACTTTGTCCCAGGTTTAAAACTGGGCTCCAGATATGAAAGGGCATGAGGCTGGCACACAGAGAGGCACTCATCCCTTTCCAAAGTCACATTCCTGCTCTTTATATTGTAGACAGAATAATAAATCTCACCAAGATTATATTTCCAATCTTTTATCAAAAAAGGCAAAGCGTTTATGAACCAACTCATTGAGCATTTATTGAACTGTGTGATGGGTGGAATAGGACTAGTGGAGGTGACAGTGTTATAGACAAAATGATTAAATGTATATTATTTTAAAGTGAGATTCACACACATTGATTAACTGCCTCTGCACTGTAAAACCCACAATATACTCACTGATAGCATTGCATTGAGATTATTTAATTGCTTCTCTGATCTCCTTTGTGTAAATAATTATCCCTGGATCACATCAGCAGCCATTCACTAGCAACTGAATTACTAATATTGAATTTAACTTCCTGTTTATAACAGTAACTTTTTACAAGAAGTACTACATGCCAGCTTATAAAAATAGAACCCCCAAAGCAAAAAGTAAACTGCATTTGAGCCATTTTTCATATTCATCATATGCCTCAGTAGAAATCAGTGAGACGGTTGCAGCTCCCTGCAGTTCCTATTTGCTTCAGCCAGGCTTGAATTCAAAGGTTTTCTTTCAACCATATTTGTATAATCCAATTTAGTTAAACAAACTTGGAAGCTTGTGCCTATCGATTTGTTTATCCATTATGTTTTAAAAAGCTGCTCAGCTCACTTTTTCCTGTTTTGGGGAGGGTTATTTTAGCATCCTATTGTAATGACACTGCCAGTGAGAATTGATGGTGATGTACTTTATAAATCTATATTTCTGCTTTTAAGTGTTTGAAAAATATTTAGACATTTGGAAATATATCAACATGAGGAACTTACATCAGAAGAATATGATGTACCTGGAATAACGTCACAATCTGACACTTAATGAATTTTATTATTTCAATGATCTTTGAAGAAAATGATGGACTTCTTCCAGTAAATAGCATAATTTTCTCTTCCACCAGTTTAGTTAGTGCTCATCTTCAATAATATATTTATCTGTTTAAGCACAGGTACGGATAAGTTGGCACCCACTTCGATCCAGCGATGAAGACAAGTTCAACTGAGAACATTGATCTAGGCATGAGATTATGCTCTGAGTCCAAAGATCTGCTGACCAACCATACAGAAAGCACATATTACAGCAGTTCCAGAAGTGTATCCATCTGGACATCAGAGCCACGTACTGCCTGGGAAATTTACCACAAACCTATCATTGTCATGTCAGTTGGAGGGGCTTTTTTCTTCTTGGGCTCCATAATGACTGGTTTGTATTTTGGGCAGATCACAAAGAAAACATGCAATGTACTGGGGCCTGCCTTTCTCTCCATTGGGATGATGTTTCTCATATTTGGATTAGTCTGGCTCCCTATCCTCAAAGAAAAACAAAGCCAAAAGTCTATGTCAAGGTATTTAAGGAACCACAAACCACCATCGTTCTTTAACTTGTGAGATAGAACTACGCTACAGAAAAGCTGATTGCTAAACTGATGGTTTCTGTGAGTGGATTTCTCCTGATGTACACCGTAATTCATGTTTACGTGGGCTTGTGGAAGTTAAAGGAGGTGTATGAAAAGCTCTCCTCATTTATTCCTTAGTGTCAGTGAAACTGGTGAGAAAGGAAGAAAGACTTGCATTTATAATCCACCTTTTGTGAACCAAGGATATCCCAAAGTGCTTTATAGCCAATCAAATACTTTTTAACAGAAGAGTAGTCACTGCGAAAGGTCATAACACATGGAATAAAGTCACAATGTAACATTTAATGAATTTTATTAGCTTGATGATCATTGAAAAAAATTGATAACTTTTTTCAGTGGGTATCTTGTTTTTATACATTTTTACCTGATGTAACTTTATCAAGTAATTTAATTTTATAGCTTCTCAGAGCTATCCAATTCTGAGCTCTAATCTGTTTTAAGCAACAAACTAATGAATGAGCAAGAGTTGTTGCATCAGTCAGTAAAGCTGTCCAATATGTCGCAAACAGTTTCTGAAGTCAAGAAATTAGCTCTGCCAGTAAAATGTTATCAATTACAATATAAAGCTATTTGTAAGTATGCTAATGTATATAAACCAATGATTTAACAGTAGGCTTGGTAGAAAATTTGCATGTTTTCATGTGGTGCATAATTTTGGGTGTCTTTGCAAGAGACTAAAGCTAAGTATTGCACTTAAAACATTAAGTATCTGCCTTGCTCCACTGAAAATTATATGTGCACAGTAAAGTTTTAACTGTTACTTCAAATACTTGCACTACAATTTGTTTGTCCAAGCATACTTCAAGTTGGCTCTTTGTATTGAGTGGATTTTTAATGTGATTTGAAAACGTTCATTTTTGGCGTAGCAACGCTTGTTAAAATTGACAGAGTGTAATTTTCTCAGTTCTTAAGTAGAAAAACTATTGAACATTGCACAAGACTACCTTAATGTTAGCCTCAGACAAATTATGAATACATCCATGTGAAGCATGAATTGCATCTTTTAACAATACAGTTAATTTATATCGTGCCTCTAACATAAATACACATCCTAAGTATCTCACAGATCCATTGTCGGATAAATTTTACAAAAATCTCTACAGTTTTTCACTTCTTATATCAAAATATATTAGACCCACATGGATTTATTTGTGCTTAAATTCAAGAATACTCCACTAGGAAATAAAAAGTTAATTAAAAATAATTGAAAGTAGAATTAAATTGACTAACTTATTCCGTCTTTCTGTTTCTGTTTAAATACAGCATAAGTTAGAATTTGAAATTTTAGCTGTGATCTCCACAGTTAATTTTAGAAATTCTTTTGGAATTTTGGAAGGAACTTATTTTGAAAATAAGTGTAAGCTTGTTTACAGGAGTATTTAAGCAACAGGTCTGGATGATCTTTGCCAATTAGTCACTTCCAGTTTCATTGTATGATACACCCATACGTTAGCTAACAATCTTAGCAGGATGCCGATGCAAGGGTCAGTCTGCAAGAAGTGTGCTTCACCTAGAGAAACAGTCTCAATCTCTGTCATTTTTCATCTTAGGGTCTAGAACGGGCTGAAGATTTACCCGTCTCACCCCAACACAAGGCAATCAGCATCTACCCCCACCATCAACCACACTGAATTAGTGAACAGAAATCAAGAACTCACAGCATGAAAAATTGAGATCAGAAATTTACACCTTTTTTTTCCTTTATTCATTCATGGGATGAGGGCGTCACTGATCAGACAGCATTTATTGCCCATTCCTAGTTGCCCAGTGAGCAATTTAGAGTCACATGTAGGCCAGATGAGGTAAGGATGGCAGTTTCCTTCCCGAAAGGACAGTAAAGAACCAGATCGGTTTTCCCCCAACAGTCAATTCATAGCCATCAATAGATTCTTAATCCCAGATATTGAATTCAAATGCCACCATTTGCCATGGCGGGAGTCAAACCTGGGTACCCAGAATCTACCTCCTCCCTACCAGCCTCATCTCCACCTCCTTGACCTGTCCGTCTTCCCTCAGTTGACCAAACCCCATCCCAAATCCCTACCTAAAGTGTTAACTCTATTTTTCTGTCCACACATGCAGCTGAATTTCTCCAACACTTGTTTTTGCATTACCTATGACTTTAATATTAGATTTCCATATACAACCTAAACTCTTTTCACATTATATTGTTGAGCTTAAACATTGAAATGCAGTCCCTATAAACTTTGGTACTGGATTGTTTCTTAACCTTTTTGCACAAATAAATTCCTCCCTAAAATATACAGCTTTATAGCAGTGCGAGTAAAAGTAAATAATTGGTCCATACCAACAATGAGGCTCCTGCCTCATGTTTTTATTCATAATCATCAGCATTTAGTGGCAGGTGTTATTATTCCCTGTGTGCGAGCCATCAGAAAACTTACTTGTAGGCCATTAGTTTAGATTTTTTGGTAATGGACTGATCGAATTGAACCCAGTCAAGATGTAATAAACACACTACAATATGTGATAAGACCTGGAAAACATCCAGGCTTGGAAGGATAATCGGCAAGAAACAATCATGCCACTCAAGTGCTTGACAATAACTACCCTCAAAAAGACAGAATCTGACATCTCCCCTTGACACTCAGTTCCCAGCACTGAATTTGCTCATTGTCAACTTTTTGCTGGCTTACCATTGACCAAAAACTGAACTGAACCAGCGATATAAATACTGCAGCTATGAAAGCAGATAAAAGACCTGGAATTCTGCAATAAGTAATTCACCTTCTGTGTTCGCAATATTCAAGGCATAAGTGAGGCATGATGGAATACTCTCCACTTGCCTGGATGGGTAATGGCTCCAGTGACAGTCAAGAAATGCAGTATCATCCAGGGTAAAGCAACCTGTGTGATTGGCACCACCTTCAACACATGTCCTTCATCACCAACGCACAGTGGCACCAGTGTTTAACACCTACAGGTTGCACTGCAACAACTCACCAAGGCTCCTTGGACAGCACTTTCCAAACCTGTGCTCTCTACCACTAAAATGGACAAATTCTGTAGATGCTTGGGAGTAGTACCTGTAAGTTCCACTCTAGATCACACATCATCCTGACCTGAAACCATGTCATCATTCCTCCATTGTCGCTGGGATAAAATCCTGGAACTTCATTCTTTACAGCACTGCCCAACAGCCTGACACCCCAAGGACTGCAGCAGTCCAAGAAAACAGCTCAACACCACCTTCTCGAATGGAATTAGGAATGGGCAATAAATGTGGCCACATTAGTGATACCCACATCCTATGAATAAATAAAAAACAATATATAGATCTTATTGCCTTTGACTCAGTAAAAAAAACCCAGTTTCCCACTACTGATAAAAACCAAACAAACTGCGGGTGCTGTAAATCAGAAACAAAACAGAAGTTGCTGGGAAAACTCAACAGATCTGGCGGCATCTGTGAAGAGAAATCAGAGTTAATTCCTCAGAACACCTCTTTGTCATTTGTTACAGAATAAAATTCAAAATTACAAGAACACCTCCTGTGCCCTAGGATGAAATAATGTACAATGCATGTAGGCCACATTGCTAAAAGAAAGCAAAATAAAATCAAAAGAAAACTCACATTAAACTCCATAAGATAAGACACAGCAGGTAATTTAGCTTAATAGAGAAATGACAAAGAAAATGGACAGCACAATGGATGTCTCAATCTGAACATATTGTATGAGAAGATGACCTAATATTGCATGTTCTGGCAGTTAAGAATTCTTTCAATCTTTTAAATTGTTCTGTGGCTACAAAGCAAATTTGTTGAAATCTGTAACTAGTCAGGACAAATATACAAATAATCTTGGCTCTTAAATGGAACTTCCTGCAACCATTTGGTAGTTTCATAAATTTCAGGAAAAAACTCAAAGAAAGGGATATTAAATATTGATTTGTAGAGACAGTGCAAAGAAAATATGCTTGATTTTCTTTTCATTTCCCATTAGTATCATAAAATATTTATGTGTGTGACAGATTAGTATGCACATTACTTTAAAGTCTCCATTTTGAAAAGCCATTTCAGTGTGGTGACTGCAAGTAATATATATAGAATAAGCTGACAGAGCATCATAATAGAGAAAACAGATCCAATGTGGTTTTACATAACCAAAGATTAAGTACTATCCCCAATCATATATTGCTTTCATAATATAGATATTACATTTTAGCTTGAATTGCCTCTTAGAAATGTCATCTATATCACATTAAGGTAAGCTGGTTTTGTGAATCAGCAGGTTGTCTGTGCACAACCCAAATGGGTGGATGACATTGATGGAGGATGCACATAAAATACTATGGAAGTTACATATTGCATTGTGCAATATTTCAAAAGGAACTGTTGACAGACCAGCATTCTTGATAGCTTGCAATGCCTGAGGCTGAATACCAAGGATATCATTGTACACTCAATTTCAGCTCCATAATTTGAGACAATTTAATCATTGCAAAGCAGCATCTATTTCAATTATGATTTATACTGTGCTTTTCATCCAAATCACTTACTGATTGTCTAAGATGAGTTGCAGTAGATGATGACTGAGTGATGTCTAAGGGTTGGTTTACTGATATGTTTACGCAGAAATTAGGAGCACGTCTAAGCTATTCGACCCTTCAAACCTACTCTGCCTTTCAGTATAATCATGGCTGACCATCCAACTCAGTTTCCTGTTCCTGCTTCCTCCTTATACATTTTGCTCCTTTAGCCCTAAGAACTATATCTAATTATCATATGTGCTAAAGCATGAATGACTGCCTAGTTGATGAAATTGTCTACAAATTGCACCAAGAGTCCTGGAAGTCCTTTGCATCATCACATAACCTGGGTCACTACAATGCACTCCAAATGCTATGTTACTGAATAGTATTGACAGATGCCCAGCCTTTCGACTGTATGTAGAAAGTTGAAAGAGAAACAAAAATACATTAAACAACTTGCACCATTTTCCTAATTGTACCAACTCTCTTGTGTTTGGTTAATCCAAACAGATGCTGGCATTAATTGGACAATATGAACTCTGACAAGCTATCGTTCTGGTCTCATCCAGATACCATTCAGAAAAATTCGAAGGCAGTATACTGAAAAAAGTCGCAGCAGCTGGAAACATTGCATATGGCTGTGGTCAAACCCAGGCTGTAGGATAAAACCTGTACTGAGTGGTATAAAATTCATTTCCCCTGATGATCACTGTAAAAATCAGTTGTATGTGAAATTATGTTGACAGATTATTGTGACCAACCTGAGAATAAAACAATCTTTCCATGAAGCCCATTCAATTCAACCTTCTGTGTATTTACATAAACTTATACCACCCAGTTAGTTCATAACTTGCATGATATATGAGTGTAAAAGTTTGATTTCTTATGTCTCTGAAAGAGATGACCAATATCACAGCAAATGGGCTGTAAAGATCAGTGGCCAGGCTATATAGCTGTTTGATTTTGGTGACTCACATTTATGGCGAGTAAAGACTGAGCATGCCAAAATTGTGCCAGGCAAAGTTTGCATATGTATTTACTATTCAAACCATTTGGTGTGGAATAGAATTAACTATCTGCAGTTAGAGGGGAAGAAATGGCCTAATGGTGTTATCACTAGACTAGTTAATCCAAAAATTCAGCTAATATTCTGGAGACCTAGGTTCAAATCTCTCCATGGTAGAATTTGAATTTTATATAAAAAAACAGAATTAAGAATCTACCAATCATCATTGCCTATTGTCAGAAAAAACCCATCAGGCTCATTAATATCCTTCAGGGAGAGAAATCTGCCATCTTCACCTTGTCTGGCCTACAAGTGACTCGAGCAATGTGGCTGACTCTCAATACTCTCTGAAATGGCCTAGCAAACCACTCAGTTCAAGGGCAATAAATGCTGGCCATAGGTCAGGGTATTTTCTCAATGATGTGCAAAATATAGTGGATGTCCAAAGCGACTTGGGAATACAGGTGCATAAATCTTTTAAATGCCACAAACAAGTGCAGAAAATAATCAAGAAGTCTAATGGAACATTGGTCTTAGTGTCTAGAGGACTGGAGTATACAGATGCTTAAGTTATGCTACAGTTATACAAAACCCTGTTTACATCATACTTGGAGTATTAGGTACAGATCTGGGCATGAGACCTTAAGAAGGATTTATTGGCTTTGGAAGGAGAATGACATAAGTTTACAAGAATGATACCTGGACTTCAGAAGTTAAGTTATGTGGAGAGATTATAAAAATTAGGCCTGCTGCTTATAGAATTTAGAATGTTAAGGGTGATATGATTGGATTCTTCAATATAATAACAGGAAAAGACAAGGTTGAAACTATTTCCATTGGTTGGAGGTTCTAGAACTAGGGAACATATTCTAAAAATTAAGGCCAGACCATTCAGAAGAAATGTTAGGAAGCATTTCTACACACAAAGGATCATAGACGTTGGAACTCTCTTTCACAAAGCAGTGAATGCTAGATGAATTGTAAATTTAAAATCTGAAATAGATCTTTATTGTTAAGCAAAGATATTAGGGAATATGCGGTTAGGCCACAAATCAGCTAATGAGCTCATTTAATGGTAGAACAGGCTTGAAAGGCTGAATGGTCTACTCCTGTTCCTGTGTTCCTACAAGAAAATATCGAATGATATATTATAATTTAGCCATTGTTATCAGCTTTTGATACAAAACAGTCCCCAAGCCATCTGCAGTTCTTATTATTTTGCAAATGTTTGAGACACCACTTAGACTGTTTGCAACCTTGCTGTGATTGTGGCCCCTTAGATGAGTTTCCAACTGGATATCTACAGAATTGTTAGGATCACCTCGATTTCCACCTTTATAAAATCACGCAACTCTTCCACTACATCAGCTCACTGTGCTGCTGAAGCCTTGATCCAATCTTAGATTAACAATTCAAAAACATTCCAGGCTGGCCACCCACATTCTAAATTTCAGGTAATTCTAAAATCCAATCTAGTTCACCATTATCATTCTGATCCCCAGCCCACATTCATTGTGCATTAAGTAACCCTTCCACTTTAAAAACTTAATCCATGTTTTCCCCGGCTCTAAAGTCATCCAAGATATCGGTATTCCTCCAATTCTCACCTCCTTGAGTTTGGCCATTTTAATCAGTCTCCAGCTGCCTGTTTCGTTGGGTGGAGAATTCACCCCCTCTCCTTTAAGATAGTCCTCAAAACCAACTTTTTGAGTAAGCTGTGTATCATTTATGAATTCAGCCTGTTAAGGGCGTGCAAAACAAATTTGGAGCATTGAGGATTAATGTTTTAAATTTTTGGACTGATACCGATTTTGATGTGGATTTTTTTAATAACACTCAGTTTTGTGTAACAGCACAAACAGACGTAATGAAACAATTAATGAAACGTTTAACCTAGTAACCCAAAAAAAACTAAAGAATTATTTCAGATTTATTATCAGGAAAGAGTTGCTCCAGTGGTTTTACGTATTTCAGTTTAAAACCATCATTTAAAATGAAATTTTTTAGAATGTATTATCTTTAGTTTTAAAAACATTTAACCCACGTTTTCCATCCAAAAAGAGCAGGATTTACGTCACGGGAAGCCAGTACAAACAGTTACAGGCTAAACTTTTTATTTTTGGAAGTGGAAGGGTGAGTGTAGGTGGGCTGCAGGCAAGAGGCGATGCTGCTGAGAGGTATTGGAAGGTGTCCTGCCTTCTTCTGGATGGCCATTAGCTTAGACGTGGGAGGGGTCTCCTTACTGTTAGTTGGCATCTTTGCCAACGTGCAGGTGGGTGGTCGGGGCTTTGGGGACTGTCTTGTTTACAGCGGCTCGATCATCGTCTTCTTCAGCTTGATTTGGTGGCTCTTCTGGTGCACGGGCAATATCGAGCTCCCTCCAGAGGAAGGGGAGAACGTCAAGAGCTTGGCCCAGTTGACCAGATTGTTTTCCGAGAGGTTACCCGTGAAAAGTACGAACTCGCCACGGGAGATGGACTGCACGGCCATCCCCTGGGACTCGGTGCAGCGGAACGCTGAGACACCGCCTCCCCAGAGACAGCAGCCCAGATACGTGGAGCTCAGTAACGTGATGTGCCCGCCGTACGTACTGACCAGCAGAGCACAGCAGCAAGCTGAGCGACTGGTCTAAACAGGGAGGTTCACTGAGATGACAGGTAGGGTTATACCACATTTGTTCATGTAACAAAACGGGCAGTTAGACTACACCGAATTTCTTGCAACCTTAAGCTTGACATGGTTGAATAATTAGTTGGAGAATGAACTTAATGGGGAATTCACCAAATTAAATACTCGAGCTTCACAATTAACGTAGACACCAGCTAAGAAGGAGTCTAATCTGTGGGAAATAGTCTTTCAACTTTTTTTTCGAGTCTAGCCCACCTCTCACGGAACGCAGATGAAATTAGAGGGCGAGATTTAGCGTCTTTTAGGACAGATTTTCGTGAGGAGACACCTACAGAGTTAATGGGCTCAACTGGAACTAGGATCTACAATTAAAGGGGTGATAAGAGATAATGAGAACTGCAGATGCTGGAGAATCTGCGATAAGGAAGTGTGGAGTTGGATGAACACAGCAGGCCAAGCAGCATCTTAGGAGCAGAAAAGCTTTTGTGTTCATCCAGCTCCACACTTTGTTATCAGCAATTAAAGGGATTGTTTGCTTTTATTACATGGAACATAGAACATAGAACATTACAGCACAGTACAGGCCCTTCGGCCCTCGAAGTTGTGCCGACCTGCCATACTGATCTGAAGCCCATCTAACCTTACACTATTCCATGTACGTCCATATGCTTGTCCAATGACGACTTAAATGTACCTAAAGTTGGCGAATCTACTACTGTTACAGGGAAAGCGTTCCATTCCCTTACTACTCTCTGAGTAAAGAAAGTACCTCTGACATCTGTCCTATATCTTTCACCCCTCAATTTAAAGTTATGCCCCCTCGTGCTCGCCATTACCATCCTAGGAAAAAGGCTCTCCCTATCCACCCTATCTAACCCTCTGATTATCTTATATGTCTCAATTAAGTCACCTGTCAACCTTCTTTTCTCTAACGAAAACAGCCTCAAGTCCCTCAGCCTTTCCTCGTAAGGCCTTCCCTCCATACCAGGCAACATCCTAGTAAATCTCCTCTGCACCCTTTCCAAAGCTTCCACATCCTTCCTATAATGCGGTCACCAGAACTGTACGCAATACTCCAAGTGCGGCCGCACCAGAGTTTTGTACAGTTGCAGCATAAACTCTTGGTTTTGGAACTCGATCCCTTTATTAGTAAAAGCTAAAACACTGTATGCCTTCTTAACAGCCCTGTCAACCTGGGTGGCAACTTTCAAGGATCCGTGGACATGGACACTGAGATCTCTCTGCTCATCTACACTACCAAGAATCTTACCATTAGCCCAGTACTTTGCCCTCTGGTTACTCCTACCAAAGTGCATCACCTCGCACTTGTCCGCATTAAACTCCATTTGCCACCTCTCAGCCCAGCTCTGCAGCTTGTCTATGTCTTTCTGTAACCTACAACATCCTTCGTCACTATCCACAACTCCGACCTTAGTGTCGTCTGCAAATTTACTAACCCATCCTTTTACGCCCTCATCCAGGTCATTTATAAAAATGACAAACAGCAGTGGACCCAACACCGACTCTTGTGGTACACCACTAGTAACTGGACTCCAGGATGAACAATTCCCATCAACCACCACCCTCTGTCTTCTTTCAGCAAGCCAATTTCTGATCCAAACTGCGATATCTCCCACAATCCCATTCCTCCGCATTTTGTACAATGGCCTACTGTGGGGAATCTTATCGAAAGCCTTGCCGAAATCCATATACACCACATCAACCGGTTTACTCTCATCTACCTGTTTGGTCACCTTCTCAAAGAATTCAATAAGGTTTATGAGGCACGACCTACCCTTCACTGACTATCTCTAATCAAATTATTATTTTCTAGATGATTATAAATCCTATCTCTTATAACCTTTTACAACACTTTACCAACAACTGAGGTAAGGCTCACTTGTCTATAATTACCAGGGTTGTCTCTACTCCCCTTGTTGAACAGGGGAACCACATTTGCTATCCTCCAGTCTTCTGGCACTATTCCTATAGACAATGACGAGTTAAAGATCAATGCCAAAGGCTCGGCAATCTCCTCCCTGGCTTCCCAGAGGACCCTAGGATAAATCCCATCCGGCCCAGGGGACTTATCTATTTTCACACTTTGTAGGATTTCTAATACCTCCTCCTTGAGAACCTCAATCCCATCTAGTCTAGTAGCCTGTATCTCAGTATTCTCCTTGACAACATTGTCATTTTCTAGAGTGGATACTGTTGTAAAATATTCATTTAGTGCTTCCCCTATCTCCTCTGACTCCACACACAACTTCCCACTACTATCCTTGACTGGCCCTAATCTTACTTTCGTCATTCCTTTATTCCTTAAATACCTATAGAAAGCCTTAGGGTTTACCCTGATCCTATCCGCCAACAACTTCTCATGTCTCCTCCTGGCTCTCCTGAGCTCTCTCTTTAGGTCTTTCCTGGCTACCTTGTAGCCCTCAAGTGCCCTAATTGAGCCCTCACATCTCATCCTAACATAAGCCGCCTTCTTCCTCTTGACCAGAGATTCCACCTCCTTCGTAAACCACGGCTCCCGCGCTCTACAGCTTCCTCCCTGCCTGACAGGTACATACTTGTCTAGGACACACAGGAGCTTTTCCTTGAGTAAGCTCCACATTTCTAATTTGCCCATCCCCTTCAGTTTCCTTCCCCATCCTATGCTCCCTAAATCTTGCCTAATCTCATCGTAATTGCCTTTCCCCCAGCTATAACTCTTGCCCAGTAGTATACACCTGTCCCTTTCCATCACTAAAGCAAACATAACAGAATTGCCTTTGCACATGCGTATTTAGAAGATAGGCTTCATTTTTGTTGAAGCAGAATCTGAAGGTAACTGAAGGATTGTACGTATAGAATAGGTCAGTCATATTGGAACTAACACCATTGCAAGCTTATATGATGGCCTGGATGGCTATTTGAAAAGTTTTATTCATTCAAGTCTAGTCCATTCCAGAAATCACTAACGTGTTTGTTTTTGAAAAAAATATCAATAAAACCTTTATGAAAAAATTTAACTTTGACTTAAATGTTGGGGACTGTCCTGATAATAGTAGTTGAGTGCTGTGTTTTGTGAATGTGTGATCTAAGGCTCCAGAGTAAATAAGCAAGAAGCTCAGATTTGGCAATCTTTTATTGTACAGGCAGATATTTTCTCCATTATCCAAATAATTAATTAGTTTCCAAAAGGGAGTAAAGACACAAGTGTATTCACAGATGGCTTTTCGCAGTTTAAAAAAAAAGTTCCAAGGTCTTTGACCTCATAATGTTAATTCTGTTCTCACTCTCTCCTCAGATGCTGCCAGGCTTGTTGAGTTTCTCCAGCAATTTCTGCTCTTGTTTCTCTTTCCAAGAATGCCTTATCGTCAGTAATACACTTTTGATGTATAGTTGCTGCAGTGTTCTAACACCTGCAACAGCCAGTTTGCAAAGAGCAAACTGTCTCAAACAGCAACATAATTTTTTTTGTGATTTTATTTGAAGGGTAAGTATTGGCCAAGACACTAGGAATAACCATCTTCTTTGAAATTGTGCCTTTAGGATCTTTTACATCCATCTGAAAGGGTAGACGTAGCCAAGGTTTTAATGGCTCATGCAAAAGGTAGCACCCGTGACAGTACAGCACTCCCTCTGTACTGCACTGGAACACGAGCCTTAGTTTTTGTGCAGTGAAAACCAAGTGTTGAAGAAACCCAAACATGTTTGGCTGTGTCTGTGGAGAGAGAAGCAGTCTTAACATTTGGATCCAATATGACACTTCTTTGGAAAAGAGAGGTGGACTATTGATAGGCTTTAAGTGTAGAGAATCTGGGGAGGAGCAAGTGGAACAGAAGGAAATGTCAGAGAAACCTAAAGGGTTTCTTGCCACCAAGCTAAAAGGAATAATCAGACCTCTTGTTTTTACATAAAGTACATGACTATTGCAGCCTTACAAACCTGCCTATCATTGGTTAGGCCTGAACTAGGGTGTTCTGTCCAATTCTGGCCACTTACTTCAGGAAAGATATCAAGGACTTGGAGAGGGTAAAGAAGATTTGATTAGAATGGTACCAGCTGGAGAATGTGACATTGTTGTTTCTAAGAGCAGAGAAGGTTAAGGGGGCGTTTAAATGAAGTGTTCTGAAAGATAAAGTAAATAACTGAGCAAATCTAGCAAATTAGTCAGAGGTCATTGATCTGCTCTGGGCTACAGAAGAACTTGCAGTGGGAGGGAATGGATACCAATATCAGTAGATAGAACTAGGCAAGATGAGGAAGTTAGCCAGGTGAGGAACAAGCACCAAATTAAGAAGCAGAAGCTCAAAGTTAATAACCCCTAGATTACTACCTGAGCCACAATGCAAATTGGCAGCAGATAAACAAGGTTGGAGCGATGAATGCATGGCTGAAAGACTAGTATGGGATAAATGGGTTCTGGCTTGTGGGTCATTGGCACCATACTAGGAAAGTGAGATCTGTACTGTTTAGATGACCTACAATTGAACCCTTCCAGCTTCAGTGCTCATTGAATGCATAACTAAGGAAGTAAAGCAGATTTTAAATGAAATAGTGGGAACAAGGGCCCAAAGCTGAAGTTGTGAATCAGAGTGGAGAATCTATAACAGAAAAGGAATTAATGTAGGAAATGATAAACTTACAATGACAGGAGGGTACAAAGAAGGCAGATCAAACAGCAAATCAGCTGATTAGGCTAGATCTTACAAAAATTAAAAAGGGGTGAAACTTAAGATACTGTATTAGGATGCACGTAACACTTGAAACAAAACAGATGAACAGTCAGTTCTGATATAGTAAGAGTTCCGTTCTTGTGCGATCTTGCATTACAGGAAAATCGCACAACAGCCGTGATCTGTATAATGGTGGGAACAGAGTTGTTTTATAGCCAAGACAAGGAGGGAAAGTTTGTGTTCTACCAATAGCGTCCTATAATTCTTCAATCATTTTAAAACCGTTTTGCATTGAAAAAACGTGTTGTATCAGAACCAACTGTAGTTTTAAGAAAAAACTGAGATAATTAGGTGGGATATAATATCCATAATTGAGATGTGGCAGCAGTGACCTAGTTTGGAACCTGAATATTGAAGAGTGAGACATTTAGGAAGGATGAGAAGTTACGAAATAGAGATGAGGACTGATGAAGGCAAGCAGTCACCTGTAGGAGTTACATACAGGCCCCCTAACAGTAACCACGTGGTAGGATAAGGTATCAAGGAATAAAAGGGAGCTTGACAGAGAATACAGCAATTATCATGGAGCCTTTATCCTACACATAGATGCAAATAATCAAATGTGGAGCAAAAAGTAGTCTAGATAAGGAATTCGTTAAATGTTTTCAGGACAGTTTGAAACCAACATGTTATGACACTGAACAGAGAGCAGGCTATCCTAGACCTGATTCTGATCAATGAGATAGGATTAATTACTGATCTCAGAGTGAAAGTGCACCTGGATAGCAGCAACCATAATATGATTAAATTTTGCATACACTTTTTTTTAGAGAGAAATGTAGGTCCAAGACGCTACAGGTATTTTGAATTTAAACAAAGGCAGTTATGAGGATACGAAAGCAGAGCTAGCAAAAGTGAAATGGCAGTTTAAATTGAAGGATAGGTCATTTTGAGATGAATGGCAAACATTTAAGAGATTTTTCCTCAAATCCCCCTCTAAACCTCCTGCCTTTCTCTTTTAAAATTATTCCCCCTTGTTACTAATTCTTCAACTAAGAAGGACTGCTAACAAACTAAGTGTTGATCCTATAGAGTCTGGGAAATTAGTAATGGAGAAAAACTAATGGCAGACAAACTGAAAAGATACTTTGCTTTTGTCGTCACTAAAGAGGACATAAGTGACATCCCAGAAATAATTGAAAGGGAGAGATGAACTCAAGAAAATTACAATTACCAGGAAAGTAATACTGAATAAATTGTTGGAACTGAGAGTTGACAAGTCGACAGGTCTGATTAATTTCACCCTAGGGTCACTAAAGAATTAGCTGATGAGATGAAAGAAAACAAAGACCTGCAGATGCTGGAAATCAGAAATGTTAAAAATTGCTGGAAAAGCTCAAAAGCTCTAGCACCAATTTAGAGAAAGCAGAGTTAACATTTTGGGACCAGTGACCCTTCCTCAGAACTGATTTTAGTTTGGAAAATCATTGCAGAAACGGGCCATTCAGTCCATCGAGTCCTCTGTGACTCATTGAAGAGCTTCCCACTTCCCTATCCTATGCCTGTTCCTTGCATTTCCCATGACTAATCCATCTACCCTGCACACCCCCAGATACTGTGGGCAACTTTGCATGGCCAGTCCACCTAACCTAATCATTTTTGGACTGTGGGAGGAAACCTGAGCACTCGGAGGAAGCTTGCACAGACACAGGGAGAATGTGCAAACTCTGCAGAGACTATCACCTGGGGATGGAATGGAACCCTAGTCCCTGGTGGTGGAAAGCAGCAGTGCTAACCACTGAGCCATCAAGCTGCCTAAGTATGCTAGAAAAGGGGTGGGAGGAAGGGCAATGAGTAAATGATAGGTGAAGATGGAGCCCAGAGAGACAGACAAAAAAATGGGTAATGGTCAGTCTGGGGGAATTGAATAGTTGCTAATGTGGACCCTGTAGTGGCTGACAATGGGTTGTTTATGGTAGCAGCCCATGTGATGACAAGGTCTAGTGTTTGGGCGTTGGGGTAAGAACATGGGACAAGCTGCTCAGGCCCTAAAATTATTGAACTAATGAGTTCAAAAGGCTGCAGGTTTCCCAAGTGACCATTTCAAAGAAAGCCAACATTTTGTCTGCAAAAATGACCCAGACTTTCTGGTCACCTGCCATTTCAACACAATGCCATGTTACCTGACTGACATCTCTGTCTCGGTCTTGCTACAGTGCTGAGGCAGAGCTCAGCACAAGCCAGAAGAGCAGTATCCCATTTCCACTTCGTAAAAAGCATAAAAAAGAAGCATATTACTGAAATGGTGGGACAGCTAGCATAAATCTGAGATGCAGAAAGGTCTGAGTGTCGTAGTGCATGAATCGCAGAAGATTAGTATACAGGCACAGCAAATAATCAGAAAAGCAAATAGAATGGTACGCTTTATTGGGGGGAGTCGAATACAAGAATAGGAAGTTTGTCCTTCAGTTATACAGGGCGTTAGTTAGACCGCATCTATAATACTGTGTACAGTACTGGTCTCTGTACTTATTGAAGGCTGTTAATGCATGGGAATCAGTCCAAAGAAAGCTTGCTGGACTAATACCTAGCATGAGCAGAATGCCTTTATAAGGATAGGTTAGGTCTGTATCCTGTGGAGTTTAGAAGAGTCCAATTTGATAATGGAGACTTGTAAGATCTTGAGGAAACTTGACCAGGGTGCATGTGGAAGGGATGTTTCATCTTGTGGGAGAATCTAAATTAGGGGTGACGGTTTAAAAATAAGCGATGACCCATTTAAGACAGCGATGAGGAAACATTTTTTTCCATATAACGTTGAGTCTTTGGACTTCCCTTCCTCAAAAGGCAGTGGATGCAAAACACTCAAATATTTTTAAAGCAGAGGTAAGTAGATTATTGATAACTAAGGGGATGAAGGATTATTGGGGTGAATGCGGGAATGTAAAGCTGAAGTTAAAATCAGATCATATTCTTGTATGTTCGTGTGATTAAAGCTAACAGGTTAAAAAAACCAAGTGCAAGAATATCTTATTGTACGGAGAGTTACTCAGATCTGAAATCTGAAAGTAATGGAAGCAGATTCAATATCTTTTATTTGTGTATTTATCCAGGATTTATCATTATTTTTATGATAGATTTCTGACTCTGGGACAAATACAGGAAATTGGGACTAATTGAAAATCTGAGCCAACATTGGTGCTTAAGCCAAATGGCCTCATATGCTGTTTAGTTCAATGTCCAGACATACTATAACTTGAACCAGCTTTGTTTAGAGGAAATTAATTGAATCCATGGAAATTTTGCTTTTCATACTTTAGCATCATATATAGATATGCACAGAGTCCACTGGCATGGTGGTATTGTCACTGGGCTATTAAACCAAAGACCCAGGGAACATAGAACAATACAGCACAGAACAGGCCCTCGATGTTGCGTCGACCTGTGAACTAATCTAAGCCCCTCCCCCTACACTATCCCATCATTATCCATATGGTGTTGGTATATCCTTAGGTATACAATGTGTTTGGCTCTTCAACAGTACTAAATTCTTTATCCATCGAGAGAGGAAATGGAATAAATACTGCTTCACATAAATGTTTCGGACTTGATTATTCCAGCATCAGCTCATTTATTTCCATTCGCTGTTTCTCTCCTCCATTGTCTGAAACGTTAAACAAATGTTCATTTGTATTGTGAATATAGTTTCTTTTTAATTTCTCGCATGAGGAAAGTTGTAAATTTAAAATTGATGCAGAGGTCTGAGGGGAATGATGAATGACTGTGTTTCCTGTTGGTTGATGTATTATTTCAGGGTTGAATGCTTCTAAATAAATGGTTGAATGCTTTTGGTCATAGGAAGAAATGACCTAATGATTGCCAGGTATTTGGATCTTTACTTTGCCTGTCCATTCCTGGCATGTGCACACTATCCAGGAGGGTTCTTGATGCATCATGAATGGATTTTGAAAATTTCATGTTGATGCCGAAGTAATTTCAGTCATCTATATTGTACAACAGTCTGATCACATCATGTGTGCCATTACACAATAGTGAGAGAGACAGACAATTCAGAATCTGTTCAGTGGTTTGTTTTGCATTAAACATTCACATGCTTATTTCATGATATTTTTGGGGGGGAAAAATGTTCCTGAGTTCAAATTGAGAGACCTTTATTATGTCTAAAGAGCTTTTTCCAGTTTGAGTACCCACTGTAGGTGTAATCCTTCCATTTTCAAATTGCATTTTTCAGTGTCTTGGATATCCCAAAGCACTTTACAACCAAGGAAGTAATTTTGAAGTGCAGTCACTGTTGTAATGAAATCAATTATTTCTGTCTGAGAAAGCAGAGAGCCCTCTATTTAGTGTCTCATCTGAAAGATGTCACTATCAACAGCGCAGAACTCCTCAGTATTTCTCTGGAGTGTCTTTTGTTTTGGTGAGGGTGTGTACTCAACGCTATAGCATAAGACTTGAACCCACAACTATCTGATTCAAAGGCTGCCACTGAGCCAACACATTTAACACTGAGATGAGGAATCTCAAACTTGAGGATATATATAGTAAATGACATTTTGCTGTGCACGAAGCAGGACAAGACTGCCTTGGCAGTAAACAGTATGAAGTTTTTAGTGTGGAAGTTTTTAGTGTAGATGAAGAGGGAGGATATCTTTTGCAGAAAGTTTGGATAAGTCAACAAACAAACAGTTCAAATCTAGTGACTCTGTTTCCGGTCTAGTTCCTTTAATGCAATGTTTTGATTTTGTTCAGAATACACAGGTTTTATAAAATTGAATTCTGATGGTAGGTAATGAATGGCTTATAAATAGGGGCTTATTTAATGTTTCTTCTGCGCACATTGGCAGGGCATCACCTTGAAATGACAAGTGTACTATTCCATTCTTAGGGAACGTGAGGTCATGGACTGCTTGCTAGGGTTCTCTCTTCACTGTGCATGAGGAATTGGAGGAGGAGAAAAAGATGAGCAGAACAGCTCCAGGCCTGCACCAGGATCTGTGTCTCTTTTCCCAAGACCGCAAATGTTGCAGGATAATCAGGATTGTGTTGTCTGTGACAGCAAGGGTCACAGGAATTACCTTTGTGCCTTTGGAACTTTCTGGGCATCCCTGGATGGATTTGCAGCAAGTCTCTCCATTTCTGGCACTACAGGAGGACATTAGAAATCATGCTGCACTGCTGCTACTGAGTTTCCAAGATACCTACCACCCATAGAGTCTTAAATGTACAGCACAGAAACAGCCCCTTCAATCCAACTCATCCATGCCGACCAGATATCCTACGTTGATCTCGCCCCACGTCCATCTTTCAAACCAGAACATTTTCTCCACCACCCCCCCTCAACAAAATTTGACTTAAATGCTCATTCTCACATACAGCGTTTCCACTCATTCTGCCTCTGTGACCTCCTGTAGCCATATGTTCCCTGCTCTTTTATCCATTTTTCTCTCTGCTCTGTTTGTCCCTCCAGCTCTTTCCACTCTATTCTTGGTGGCAGAGCACTCAAGTGGCTGGCCTCTTCATTAAGACTCTTCAATCTATCATTCAGTCTACCATCTGCCAGTCAGTTGCTTTAACAAAACTTTTAAACCCCTTTTCCAATTCTAAAAAAATTGTTTCTACATTAATTGCTGTCTTCTTTTTGGTAGTACCTTGGGAAGTTTTCCTGCAGTAATGGAGGTTTGTTGTATTCGATTAATGATACTGAATACATTTTCCTTATTAATTTGTAGCAGAATTATATTTGCAAAAACAGAAATAAATGAAACGGATGGCTGAACTAGTTCTGCAAACCCAAGTGATCTGCTTCAAAGTGCATTAAACAATGAGGATTGAGGGTAGAAAGGTAGTGAATAATATCTTGCATTTTTGAAGCTGAATTTGTGGCTCCAAAGATCTATTTGTTTGAGGCTAATTTCTCAAATGTTAGGCTAGTAAAAGCTGAAAATAAATATTTATTTATTTTGTAACGTAATTAACTTAACAGAAAGGTGTAGCATTATTGAAACTTTTTTGGGGGGGTGCGGATATATGGCTTTGACATGTATTAGCTGAAACTACTGTAACTTTTACCTTCGGGGTTGAGGGTTGCTAGTGCAAATGTTTACACCCCTGTTTCTCTGTTTGACCAATATCTCAAAAGCTGACTTAGCAAAGCTTGGTGGATAAATAGAGTTAGGCCTCAGGAAGAACTGATGAATTTCTGTTATGATATGTATCTAGATCTGGATTGTGAAATGTTTTAACGGATCCATTAACACTGGAAAATGGGGTAAGCCGTCTTTTTTGTTTGTTTAGAATAGTATTTCTAAACTATGATGGTAAAATTTGTCACTGTGCAATGGGCTGAATGTCCTCTCTGCACTGTCAGGATTCCATGATTCTAAGAGCTGTCAAAATGTGAGCAGGATTTTTAGAGCAGTTTGGATGTGGGTTGGCCCGTAGCCGTGCCAGTGAGAACGAAAGCTCTTAATTTAAAGAAAAAAGAACAGCAACATGGTAGGAAAAGGGAAGGCTTGCATAATTGTGGTGATGTTGAGTTAACACAGCATGGCAGAGATATGCACTTTACTGAGTTCCTTCTTCATTTGACATTCATGCATGGACCAGACTTAACTCTTCCTTAGAATGAAATGATTTCCCACACTCTATTTTCCAACAGCTTGAGGCCATCCAAAGTTTTGCCCACATTTTAACTCACAGGAAAACCCATTCCTCTAAGACCATGGTTCTCACTGAGATAACAGTGTGGAGTTGGAGGAACACAGCAGGCCAGGCAGCATCAGAGGAACAGGAAAGTTGATGTTTCCAATTGGGACCCATCTTCAGAAATTCATGAACTCAGCAGAATGGCTATTCTATTTGTCAGTATGAGCTCCCATGCGCCCTCGCTCCCCCACCCCATTTCTGAAGAAGGGTCCCAACCTGAAATGTCAACTTACTTGCTCCTCTGATGTAGTCTGGCCTGCTGTGTTCCTCCAGCTCCACACTGTGTTATCTCTGACTCCAGCATTGGCAGTTCTTACTATGTCGAAGTGACATTTCTCACTGATCTACTTTGGCTCCCAGTCAAGCAACTTCTTGATTTAAATTCTTACCTTTGCTTTCAAATTCAACCCATGTCCTACTTGTCTCTGTAACCTTTGCACAATCTTCCAGGGTATCTGTGCTCCTCAAATTGTACAACCCCAATTCATAATTGCTCCTACCATCGGTGGCTATGCTTTCATTGGCCCAGTCCCCAGTCACCATACAGAGCTCCACCTCTCTACCTTGCTTCCGCCTTTAAGGAACCTGCAAAACTTGCATTATTAACTCAACTCTGATACAATTTAAACTCTAGACCCCCCCTACTGAGATTAGCCCAGTGACCATTCTTTACACTCTGATTAATATTAAAATGAGGCGATGATGTTTTTAACCTGGTAGATGTACAGAAAGGAGAGCTTGTAATTTCCTTAAAATATCTGTGAAATCTGTAACTGTGTGTTAAGAACATTTGAGAGAATTTTTAGGAGTTTGTGTAATTGTAAATGGATTAAGTAAGTGCCATGGATAATTGGGTATGAGGTTATGCTATACAAGACACTGGTTAAACATCAGCTGGAGTATTATGTGTATTTCTGGGCACCACATGGGAAGGATGTGAATGCATTGGGGGAGACTGCAGAAAAGGTTTACGAGAACAGTTACAGGGGTGGGAAGTTTAAGTTATGAGGATAGATTTGGGAGCTTTGAACTGTTCTTTTCAAAGAGAAGAAAGCTAATAGAAATTTTCAAAATCGTGAGCATTCTGAACAGAACAGATAGGGAGAAACTGTTCCTGCTCATAAAAGGGTCAAAAGCAAGAGAGCACAGACTTAAAGTGAATTCCAAAACTAGCAAATGTAATGGGTGGAAAAAGTTTTTTTTTCTCACAATGAGTAGTTTGATTCTGGCATACACTGCCCGTAAGTGAGGTAGGTTCAATTGAGGCATGCAGGATGCTACTTGATGTTTCTATTCACATAAATAATGTGCAAGGGTATGGGGGAAAGATGGGAGAACGGTATTAAGTCATAAAGTTCATTTTGGAGAATTGGTGCAGACAGGATAAGTTTCCTTCTGCACCATAAGACTTTTGAGATTTTATGAAGTAGAAATACTGAGCCATGTAACCTGTCAATCCCTGACCTGGATGCAATACCAGTAAGATGAAAATTGAGATCCATGTGCACTAGCAATCACAATAGAAAAGAAAGAGGAATACACCAACTTCTTGAGGTAAAAGCAAATTTTGCTCAGGCAGAGGTCAGTTTTTTTCTGTCAGGCAGAAAGGGTGACACGGTGTCTGGAAGGTTTTACTGGAAATTATCAGGACTGTTACGATTTGGGGAAAAGGGATTTCACAGATATGTCTCTTGCTGATGATCGACACACCCATGAAATTCTGAAGTGAGAATCCTATTTGAATAAGACACCCAATCTACTTTGCATGATTTAAAGCGTCATTCTGGAACAGTATACTTAAATACTGTCATACCTGCTGAAGGGGAACAAAAGCAGAATTTGCTGGAAAAGCTCAGCAGGCTTGGCAGCATCTGTGAAGAGAAATCGGAGTTGACGTTTCAGGTTGAGGGACCCTTCCTCAGAACTATTGAAGGGGAATACTGGTGGTTATGAATGACATAATGAAATATTTAAAATGAAATTAACCTTTATTTATTTGAAGTATCATTTACTTGTTGATTCATATTTAATTTGTATTAGTTCATCTTAAAGATTAGAAAGTGAAATCTTGTTGATTATTTCTTCACAAGTGTTGTTTGATAGATTGGTTAAAGTTCATGGTTTCTCCATAGGCTTCTCAACATGCCTCTGCCTCAAACCTGCCCAGGGTGGTGGGAAAACTAAACCTTGTTTTTCCATGTGTCACAGAGAGAAAAAAGGATTGGACATAGCTGGAAAATCTCACAAACTGAGTTTTATTTAGGACTTAAAGAAATAGTGTACTGTTCATGAAATGGTACAATTGTTCGGCATTGTAACTTAGGTTTTACAAAAGTGAAACTGTTTAATGTCCTGACTGGTCTTGTCTCTCACTTTAAAAATCCTGATTGTTGAGTTACTAATTGACAATGTTATCTCCTTTTGATGCAGGTGGTCACGTGGCATTTGGTGTACAGTATGTAAAATGTGAAGGAGAATCTGTGACCTTAAAGAATGAAAGTGGTTTGTTTGCTGAGTAAATTTTACATGCAATTTGCTGCCTTCAAACAATGAAAGCCTCTATACCTCAAGTTTCTGGGCACATTTCATCCTCAACCGAGGTGATTTGACTTCTTTCAGATGGACAATATTGCAACTACAGTCAGTATTGAGCACTGAATATTTTCTCTCAAGTCATAATGCAAGAAGAGTAGCATAATCAGCACTCATGATCATGCTTGAGATGTATTGTTTACTTTTGTACCAATGTGTAATCTATTAAATTCAACATTGTATTGCGTATAATATATATGTCAGTGTATTTTGGTATCTTGCTCCTACCATTCCATCATTTTTCTTTCCCCACACACTCATAATAATTGTGGATGTTATTAAAGTGTGACATGTCAAGTTTGGTCTTAATGGATTTTTGCATTTTTCAAGATATTTGGTGCACACAATGAAGCCACTTCATCAATAACTGGGTGGGGGAAGATCGAGTATTAAATTGTTTGAACTGTTTACATAGTTGTCATGTGGAATATTTAACAGCCTCACCAGGAAGTTGCTGCTGGGAAAATGAGTTTGCACTATTGTGACAAAGGTATATAGTTTCAAAAGGCATGAGTTCTTGGCCAAAAAACAAACACACTGTTTCATAGAAGATCCTTTCCAGACTGGGTTAGTTACTGTAATTTTTCCTAGGCTAGGCTAAGGCTATTAAATGACAGCATTATGTTTAAAGCTCTTCTTCCTTCATGAAAACCGTAGTCCTCATAACGCAGATATGTTACACATGCAGGAAAGATTCTTTAAAAACGTGAGGAAGACAGCTGTGTTCTTTTCAAAGTGAAGTGTTACTCTTACAATGTTTCAGATATCACCAAAGCATTTCTTTTGTAGAATGAGGGTGTGAAAATTCAACAATTTATAAATGGTGGCTAAGTTTTCTCCTTAACAAATATGAAATATGTCTTCTCCAAATATGTTGTAACAAAATGGAACTAAACTCTTTACTTGAAATCTTAATGTTGATTGGGTGAGCATAAGTAAATACATTTATGAAGTCTTTTGTAACTGCTGTCTCTGCCGTGACACTTACATTTGATTATTGTTTGTTTCAGTTAACTCCCTATATAATAATTAGCTGAAGTATTGCACAACATGATTTTTTTTTCAAACTCACCATGATATTACTTTTGAGCAGAATTGATTACGTTGTTTCTGTGACTTGGTGTGGCAAGTTTGGAAGAAAATCAACCCTAAATTCCTGTTACTGCCTGTTTTCAGTTCATTGTTAACTCAACAGGATGATGCCAAACACAGGTAGACTATAATTATGGGGATGTAATAGAATGACTTTTATCCAACGGTGCAGAGAAGACAAAGAAGATAATTTGATACTTAAAACAACAAATGTTGGAGATCATAGTGGATTAGACAGCATCCATGGAGAGAAAGCAAGCCAACATTTTAAGTCTAAACTGCTCTAGCTCGCTCGCTCTCTCCTTGGATGCTATCTGACTTGCTGTGATCTCCAGCATTTGTTGTTTTCAGTACAGATTCAAGCATCTGTAATTTGCTCCTAAGATAATATAATATATTTTTGTTGTAATTATGAAGGGCTTTGAGAGTTTTAAAATATGGCATTTTACTGTTTTGAATGTATTTTGTAATTGCAAATTGTTTTATAAACTGTTTATTCTGTTTTGAGGACTTGGGAGAGAAGAGGCCATTAATTTAAAATGGGGTCAGCTTGAGGAGAGGAAGTGAAAGAAGCATCCTTGTTCACCTCCTGATGAAGTGGCTGGAGATGTTTTAGTCTAGGACACTAACCTCTTATAGTGATATTCTGGGGCTCAGATAATTGGCACAAATTAACTACAGCCGTCAACTGTTATGTTTGATCCATGTCCAGCAGGTGATGTTTTTCTCCCAATTCCCATTGTTTTCAATGTCATCCTTGGTCAAATGCTGTCTTGATGTTTTGGACTGTCATTTTCATCTCCCCTGATGAATTCAGTTCTTTTACCCATGTTTGTATAAGGTCTATAGGAGATGGATTCTTCTGCCACTGTTGAGAGGCATACCATTTTTTTTCTTAAGGGAAGGTTTGGCTAAGTGAAGCAAGTGATGCTGCAGGGTGATGGAAAGATAGTTTTTTCATCTTTTAAATCGTGAAGGCTGAGTCTGAGTCTCTTCTGCACTAATGTCTTTTCGATCCCAAGATTAGGATTCAGTATATCAAACTAAGGTTTTAAATGTTTGTAAGCTATGTTCACAAGGGACTCAGGAATGCACAGCTTTCTAGAAGAACAATTAAAGCCATTGCCTTGTCTATGAATTGGTGTCATCTACCTATTGAAATCAGAGCAACTCTCCCTACAGGTCTGATTTAATGGAACATTACCGTGCTCTGTAGTGAGGATCGTAAAAGAGACATTGGCTGCAGCATATAACCATGTATCAACCGAAATTAAATCACGGGGATCGGATGTGTTTGTTGAGCCCCTTTTGTGTGCTAATTTTTTTTGATAAAGAGTCTGTTACAATTGTGAAACAAGGGGAAGAAGTGAACTATTGCACAAATATTAAATGATGGACAACAGAAGATTACAATTATTTTTACTTGGAACTGATGATTATAAAGCCTAAAGTCAATTCTCCAAAATTCTATAGATATGGCAATTTGCAACAGAGTTAAAATCAATTTGTTCTAATTGGGATACTGGAAAGTTGAATAATCCTGTTCTGCAATTTTTTTCACTTGTTCATGTTACAGGGGCTATTACTGGCAAAGCCTGCATTCTGCCTTTGGGAACAATTAAAGTGTCATGTTGTTGTTAAAATGTTTTTAAACCATATGTGTGGATCTGGAGTCATATGAGCCAAACAAAGCAAGGTTGGCAGAATTCCTCCCCTAAATGACACTAGTGAACTGGTGTTTTAATTTTTAATGACAGTGGATAATAATTTCAGAGCCATCATTACTGAGACTAGCTTTCAGTTCCAGATTTATTTTTAATGGAATTTAAATTCTACTAGCTGCAGTGCTGGGAACTGACCCTGCATTTCCAGAACACTACTGAGCCAGTGACATAATAACTACACTACTAATGTCCATCAGGGGAGGAAATCTGTCACCCTCACCTGGTCTGGCCTACATGTGACTCCAGACCCACAGCAATATGGTTGACTCTCAGCTGTCCTCTGATATGGCCTAGCAAGCCACTTAGTTGTACCAATCGCTACAAAGACGCAAAGAAATGAAACTGGACAGATTACTTGGCATCGACGACGGCAGAAACAGTCCTGTCGACCATGTAAAGTCCTCCTCACTAATGGCTGGCAATTAGTGCCAAAATTGGGAGAGCTGTCTCACAGACTAGTTGAGCAACAACCTGACATACCTTACAAACAATGTCCTAGACACCACCATCACTGTCCCTGGATATGTCCTGTCTCACGGGCAGGACAGACCCAGCAGAGGGGGACGGCACAGTGGTATGCAGTCAGGAGGGCGTTGCTCTAGGTGTTGTCAACATTGACTCCGTACCCCCAAGAAGTCTCATGGCTTCAGGTTAAACATGGGCAAAGAAACCTCCTGCTGATTACCAAATACCGTCCTCCCTGGGCTGATGAATCTGTACTCCTCCATGTTGAACAACACTTAGAGGAAGCACTGAGGATGGCAAGGGCGCAAAATGTACTCTGGGTGGGAGATTTCAATGTCCACCACCAAGAGTGGCTCGGCAGCTGTTATTGATCGAGCTGGTCGGGTCCTACGGGTCGTAGCTGCCAGACTGGGTCTGCGGCGGGTGGTGAGGGAACCAACAAGAGGAAAAACATATTTGACCACCTCCTTACTAATCTGCCAGCTGCAGTTGCATCAACCCATGGCAGTATCAGCAAGAGTGACCATTGCACAGCCCCAATGGAGACAAAATCCTGCCTTCACATTGAGAACAACTTCCATCGTGTTGTGTGGCACTACCACCGTGCTTAATGGGACAGACTTTGCACAGATCTAGCAACTCAAAACTGGGCATCCATGAGACGCTGTGGGCCATCAACAGCAGCAGAATTGTACTCCAGCACAATCTGTAACCTCATGGCCCAGCATATCCCCCACTCAACCATTACCATCAAGCCAGGAGATCAACCTGGGCTCAATGAAGTGTGCAGGAGGGCAGCACCAGGCATACCTGAAGATGAGGTATCAACCTGGTGAAGCTGCTAAACAGGGCTACTTGCACCCTCAGCATAAGCAGCAAGAGATTGACTGAGCCAAGCGATCCCACAGCCAATGGATCAGATCTATGCTCTGCAGTCCTGCCACATCCAAGCATGAATGGTGGTGGGTAAATAAACAACTCAGTGGAGGAGGAGGCTCCACAAATATCCCCATCCTCAATGATGGAAGAGACCAGCACATCAGTGGCAAAAGATAAGGTTGAAGCACTCGCAGCAATCTTCAGCCATGAGATCGGTCTCATCCAATGGTCCCCAGCATTACAGATCCCAGTCTTCAGCCAATTTTATTCACTCCATGTGATATCAAGAAACGGTTGGAGGCACTGGATACTGCCAAGGCTACTGGCCCCAAAAACATTCTGGCAATAGTACTGAAGACTTGTCCTCCAGAACGCGCCACTCCCCTAGCCAAACTGTTCCAGTACTGTTACAACACAGGTATCTACCCGACAATGTGGAAAATTGCCCAAGTATGTCCTGTACACAAAAAACAAGTCAAATCCAACCCAGCTAATTACCGCCCTATCAGTCTCCTCTCGATC
Source organism: Stegostoma tigrinum (assembly GCF_030684315.1). Classification (NCBI taxonomy): domain Eukaryota; kingdom Metazoa; phylum Chordata; class Chondrichthyes; order Orectolobiformes; family Stegostomatidae; genus Stegostoma; species Stegostoma tigrinum. Next base: position 42,215,171 of record NC_081375.1, on the reverse strand, counting down.
ATCAGTAAAGTGATGGAAGGTGCCATCAATAGTGTTATCAAGCAGCACCTGCTCAGCAATAACCTGCTCAGTGACGCCCAGTTTGGGTTCTGCCAGGGCCACTCAGCTCCTGACCTCATTACAGCCTCGGTTCAAACATGGACAAAAGAGCTGAATTCCAGAGGTGAGGTGAGAGTGACAGCCCTTGATATCAAGGCTGCATTCGACTGAGTGTGGCATCAAGGAGCTCTAGCAAAACTGGAATCAATGGGTTTCAGGGGAAAATGCTCCAGTGGTTGGAGTCATACCCGATTATGTAGGAAGATGGTCCTGGTTGTTAGAGGTCAATCAGTCCAGCTCCAGGGCATCTCTGCAGGAGTTCCTCAGGGTAGTGTCCTGGGCCTAACCATCTTCAGCTGCTTCATCAATGACCTTCTCTCCATCATAAGGTCAGAGATGAGGATGTCTGCCGATTGATTACACAATGTTCAGCTCCATGAGTGACTCCTCAGACACTTTAAGCAGTCCGTGTTCACATGCAACAACATCTGGACAATGTCCAGGCTTGGGCTGACAAGTGGCAAGTGACATTCATACCACACAAATGCCAGGCTATGACCGTCACCAAGAACAGACAATCTAACCACCGCCCCTTGACATTCAATGCTGTTACCATCACTCACTGAATCCCTTGCTATCAACATCTTGGGGGTTACCATTGACCAGAAACTCAACTAGACTGACCACATTAACACTAGCTACAAGAGCAGGCTAGAAGCTGGGAATACTGCAACGAGTAACTCCTCTCCTGACTCCTTAAAGCCTGTCCACCATCTACAAGGCACAAGTCAGGAATGTGTTGGTATACTCCCCACTTGCCTGGGTGAGTGCAGCCCCAACAATACTCAAGAAACTTGACACCATCTAGGACAAAGCAGCCCGCTATATTGGTACTACATCAACAAACATTCACTCCCTCCACCGCCAATGCTCAGTAGTAGCAGTGTATACTATCTCCAAGATGCACTGAGAAATTCATCAAAGATCCTCAGACACCACCTTCCAAATCCATGATCACTTCCATTAGAAGTACAAGGGCAGCAGATATATGGGAACACCACCACCTCCGAGTTCCCTTCCAAGTCACTCACCATCCTGACTTGGAAATATATCGCAGTTCCTTCACTGTCGATGGTTCACAATCCTGGAATTCTCTCCCCAATGGCAGTAAGACTCAACCCACAGCAGGAGGAATGCAAAGGTTCAAGAAGGCAGCTCACCACCACCTTCTCGAGGGCAACTAGGGATAAGCAAGAAATGCTGGCCAGCCAGTGATGCCCACATCCAGCAAATTGAATAGAGAAAATAACACTATCCCACCAACGACTCCTGCCCATTTATGATTAGGATCAGCAGTTCATAATGTATGAAAAGTCACATTTTGTTGTTATAGACTTGGGACTTTTCCTGGTCTTTTGGCCATTATCCTTTTGGATAGCACCATAGTTTTCTGTGAATTTACCATTGATTTGAGTTACAAAGGCCCTAAAATTATGTTGAGGTGTATAATGAAAATGACAAAAAAAATTTGTTGAATCAATTCTTTCCTCCAAATGGTGAGAGGATATACTTAGGAGAAGGAGCTCAGCATATCAGACCTTTCATTTTCAACGACTTCAGTTCAATCTGATTTCTGAAGAGGCAACTTTATTCTAATATTGTTTGACTTAAGAATATACAAGAATCGTTGTTCTGCAAACACTTCAGTTATTCAACACTAGGTGTGGCAATTGGAATGTTATTAGGCAATGTTGTTGTGAAGAAGGGTCTAGGCCTGAAACATCAGCCTTCCTGCACCTCTGATGCTGCTTGGTCTGCTGTGTTCATCCAGCTCTACACCTTGTTATCTCTGTTGTTAGGCTCTGTTGGGAAGGAAATGTGTTCCAGCAAGTTCTATATTTAAATCTCATTTCTATGTAGAACTTGGACAAGTTAAGAGTTTATGTTTATTTTCATACTTTAAAAATATTTATACAGTTTATTATGTTTCTCTGAAATATTTCAGGGTTTTTCAAACGATAAATTACTTTGAACTGTCTCACCTGTTGTAAAGTCACTTGGGCCTTAACAATATCCCATAAGTAGTAATGAGATGAATGGCTGGCTGACCATACTACTCTTAGCACCACCTCCCTTCCATTCCAGCTACCAACCAGATTCATACCTCATCAACCAACCACGTCATACTTACTACCCAGTGTCCACCTATCACCACCATCCCACTACTCTGCAAACTTCCCCCTCCCCCAACAACGCCTTATCTGCAGCTCCCCCCTACCTCTACATCCATCCTTAAACATTGACTTCTCCTCCTGCAAATGCTGCTTGGCTTGCTGCGTTTTCCCACCCTCTTGATTGTCTACCTGAGATTCCAACAACTGCAATTTCTTTTTATCTTTACACTACCCCTAGTGCTTTTGTTGAGGAACTAATAGTGGCCAAGAGAATAGGAGAGCTTCTGGGGTGTTATAAAGTGTCCCAAAGCTTCGAGTTTAACATCTGATTAAACAACAAACACACCATCATTTCTATTTTCCCTTGTCAAGCGAGTACTGTTTACTTTCAATGTATGACACTCTAAGGAAATATTTATTCCTACATGTGGTAATTTTGGAAAATAAACGTCATGGTTCTAGAGTCCACAGTATTTTGCTTTACATTTTGTTCTGATTATGAAAGAGAATGAAATATTTTCCATATTTTACTGTTGTGTCGGTAACAGGCACAATCGGTACAACCAGTCAGAATGGTTCTTGCTGCTGCATAGGGATCTGCCTCAATCAAATCCTCAAAATGCCTTGTTTTCTTGCCCCAACTATGAAATATTACATCTGCCTACATTAAGCAACTTTGTGGCTTCTGATCAAATTTCTTTAGTGCAAAATGTCATGCTGTGAATTATTGCCAGTCTGCTAAGAATGGGAGTTCCTGAGGTATTTTTGTGTTGGGCTAATGTACATTTACCTCTTCTTTCTGGAATGGTGTAACTATATTCTTCTGACAGTGGTCTCTTGTGGATCCTTCATCCACCTCAGTGACCATGATTTTAGCTACCTAAACCCTCCAATCTAGTGTCGCTTGCCAAAATCTCTCTGTCTCTCCCCTTACCATCTTTTAAGATGCTTCTCCAAATTTATTTCCATGAGCAGGTTTTTGCTCACCTGTCCCATCTCGTCATCATAGTTCTGTCATGTTTTGATTAAGCTCCCTGAAGTGCAATGTTAAAGAGAGGTTGTTGAATCCCTCCCTGATGGAAGAAGCTGCTATTTAAAACATTAGTTAAAAGGGGTTTGGGTTTGAATTAGAATGCAAATTAATTGAATATTGGAGAAGAGTGCAGAACAAATGAACATGGACTTTAATGTGAAGCCCCTAACTAACTGTTTTAAATTTCAAATATGGTGTCAGAGATGAGGGACATATTCCCTCCTGCAAATTCACTTGCATTTGATAATTGAATTCTGTCCTTCAGACCAGGCTTTCGTTGTGCATTAGAGCCTCCACTTCAAACATAAAAAAAATCAGAATTCAATTCAAGTGCTAATGTTCTTTCATACTTACTGATGTCATTTAATCTTGAAATTTCCCAGAAACTGTACATGGGATACTTTTCTAAATACATAAGTATCAGTAAGGAAGAAAAATTGTTTTGAAAATCAAAACAAAAACCAAGCACAGTTAAATCAAAGTCAGGCTACTGTCATTGCTGTTTCTTCAAATATAATCAGCATCCATCCACAATAATTGAAATATCCATTATCATAAGGAAGACAGAGATCTTCTTATCTTTGATCTTTTATTCAAAGAATACAAAAACTGTTAAAAATATAGGGCAAATCTTTAAATTTTTAGCAACTTGAGTTAAGATGAGAAATCTGGGAGAATTGTTAGAATGTCCAGTAAGGTCTGTCTTAACATCAGTAACACCTCATTGTGTTTTCAAACCGAGTTCCATGTGTTAAAACACTTGGGAATCTATGATAGGGTTTTTGCTCACTGTTAGCCTCATTTTCTGTAGTATCTTATTTTACTACCTATGGCCACTGGAAACTGTTAGTTTCCAGAATGGAAGTCTGAGGGGGTTATCTGGTCAGCTCGTGCTTGTTTCTCTGAATGCCATCTTGGACAACTGGCATGAACGTCTCAGGGCACGCTCCACAGAGAGCAAGTATTTTCTGTCCATTGACACTGGCATCTGATGTGCCAGTCTTCCACATCAATGAGGCACATTGCCAATGCATTTATACTTTGTTTCTACACTTCAACACTGCAGCTCAGGATGCATCAACATCTCTCATTGCGATGCTATTGCAAAGGGGGGCAGACAGGCAGCCAGCTCATGGACTGGATTAGGCTGCACTTTGGGGCTGTACACTCGCGCTCTCAACGTTCAGTGAGGCTACTTGGATGCTCGTGTATCCGTGGTGTGCCTCCAGAACTACCAGCCCCCCAGGACTGTTGTATTGCCTTGTTGTTTAGCACAGACATGAAGCCAGAAAACTTGTCATAGCTTTTGATGGCCTCAGGGTCATTGGAGGAGACAGCCTTTAGCCATGGACCCTTGCAACAGTAAGTTAAGGGCAGCCTCGAAAACCAGTCTATGTGTTTGGGCAACCACTTGGGGCTGTCAGAGTCAGATCCCTTCTACGTGTAAGGGTGGAGGCAGGAGTGTGTGGATGCCACATGTTGGGTAACCCAACACTCCTCAATATTTCTGCCTTTATTGTGGACAGTTTCATCCTGTAATCAGAGAAGGGGAGATACTAAGGGACATGAAAGTGGCTGGTACGGTGCTGGCATCTGTAGGGGGAAAGGTGGTGATGTGTTCCAAGCAAGTGAATAGACAGCACAGAGGACATTCAGGATTAGTATGTAGGGTTGGTAGGAAGGCTGAGAGTGAGACAAGTTGCTGCATGCCGTTGTGAGAGTGACAGAGTATGAGCCTTGATGGGAGGTGTGTGCAACGGCAGAGATAGAATGTGTGAGGTATCAGAGAAACTTACCCAGGTAGAATGAAGAAGGTTGCTCAATCTAAGAGGCTGGGCACAATACCATGGTTGTGTTGTGGCCTCTTCTGGCAGTCGTGGGGCTAAGAATATACCTCCCTATCCACCAGGATATCTGCCCACAAAATAGGACAGCAATTTCCCATTCTCTGTTACACCCAGAGCAAATGTGAAGAAGTGTGTGGAGCAGTTCCAGACTGACGGCGTTTGTCTGAATGCGCAATGGCCTTTAAAGGTGGTGCTGACACCAGGGATCCTGGAATATTTGAGCAGTGGTGCGCTTGTCCAGTTACAGGAAGTGGTAAATTTGGGCTAACGCTGGATGGGATGTGTGCCGCTAGCACAAGATCGGTAGTTATGAAGCAAGTTGGTAAGATCTCACGAGAAAACCTGCTTGGCATTGCAGAGAAACATATCATGAAACTTGACAAAACTGATACTTTTCCAAAATGTAGCAAGGTTTGGAGTGGCACAGGGGCCTAGTGGTTAGGACTACTGCTTCACAGCACCAGGGAATCTGGATACAATTTCACCCTCAGGTGAGTGTCTGTGTCTGGTGTTCAAGGATGGGCAGGCTAGGAGGATTAGCCATGAAAAATGCAGGCTTACCGGGATAAGGTGGGGGGAGGGAGGTCTGGGTGGAATGTTCTTCAAAGGGTCGCTGTGGATTCAAAATGCTGAAGGGCCTGCTTCCATACAATAGGGGTCCCACGATGAAGATTCAGTCCACAGTGTCAATTTTATCTCTGTGCAAGTACAGTTCTTTTGATGAGACAATAATTATGAAATAAATAAATAAAACTTGATCAAAAGTTCAGTGGCACGGCGAATAGCATCCACACCTCAAAACAGAAGATCTTGGTTTTAATCCTACTCTGGGACTTGATGGCCAACATAAATGGGACAGTCAAGAAGGCAAAATAATGCCTCCTCTTCCTCAGGTGGCTCAGGAAATTTGGCATGTCCATAAGGTCCCTCAGCGACTTCTCCAGATGCACCATTGAAAGCATACTGTCTAGGTACGTAACAGCCTGGCACAGCAGCTGCTCTGCCCAGGGCTGTAAGAAACTGCAGAAGGTGGTGCGCACAGCCCAGACCATCACGTAAATCAACCTTCCATCCATCGACTCTACTTACATGGCTCGCTGCCGCAGATGAAGGGTCTAGGCCCGAAACGTCAGCTTTTGGGCTCCTGAGATGCAGCTTGGCCTGCTGTGTTCATCCAGCTTCACACTTTATTATCTTGGATTCTCCAGCATCTGCAGTTCCCATTATCTCTGATACAATTTTAACATCATCAAAGACCCATTGCACCCTGCTAATGATCTCCTACAACCTCTTCCATCAGGCAGAAGATACAGAAGCCTGAACATACGCACAAGCAGTTCAGGAACAGCTTCTTTCAAGCCATTATCAGACTGTTGAATGGACTGTAGCCTCAAATAATGTGACCTGTATCCCTCTTACGTCTTTTTGATCTGGATATCCTGTGCTTGCTGTGATCTGTCTGTAGCGATCATCAACAAAGCTTTTCACTATATTTCGGTACACGTGACAATAAAATCAATCAAAACAGTTGTGGTTACAATGTGGCTCAACGAGTTGAATGTCAACCTGCAAATCCTTTCCAAATGCTTATGGTTAATGATAAGATGAATATGTTGGCCAGCCGTGCTTAATGCAGTGTGAAAACCCAAGCTGTAGGCTCTGACTTTAGGCTCACAACTTATTTCAGGAAAAAAGTTACAGAAACAGATGTGTGTGTGCTTCATCTGTCTCCTGCACCACAAGACACAATAAGTTTAAGAAGTGTTTATTTATAAGTACCGTGAACTGGCAATTTCATTTTGCTCTGAACTTGAGATTTGCAAATGTTCATACCACCATCTCTTAGTTGCTTCCTTTGCAAGCTGAAAATTCATAATCTTTCTTCACAACCCAAAGTTTTAGTACCATTAAGTACCAATTCCGTCTGTGTACTGCTCCATGATATCAGTTTGACAAACAGAACAGGTTCACTATTTGAGCTGCTAATCAAAGTGCTATACATTTTTTACAACTTCTTTGGGCAGATGTGCTTTGGCTATATGGCTCAACTTTCCACTGTTTTTATCTTTCTATACTGCTGTTCTGCATTGTGTAGCTATATTTACTGACAAGTTTAGTGTGCTTCCTTTGTTTCTTTCAGCTTCACCTTTAGTTATTACAGTCTCATTCACCCAGTGTCTGGTAATATCTGTGGAGAGAGAAACAGACTAGAGGTACTAGTGATTACCTCTAGGGTTCTTTATGTTTGTTTCAGACTTCCAGCATCAACAGTAATTTTGTCTTTATTCACAAAGCGTCTGTCTTGCCTATTTTTCTCTCATTTTCTATTTATCCATGTTGAAGTTCATGTGCCACTCTACCCGAATACCTATCTTCTTCAATTCCTTGAGTAATTTTGTTGAACATTACTTTCGCACTTAGTTTGGCATCATCTGTAAATATAACCACTTTGCCTTGATTTTTCCATGGTTCTTCTTAAAGTAAATTAGAAAGCCTATTCATGTCCAACAGCATGTTCACCCAGAGAGCAAACTACTTTGTTGAACCCTTCTGTAGTGTCATTGACAGCATTGGGCAGTGCAGGTGAAAGCATCAGCTCTTGGCCGAGAGGAAGGCCTAGAATGATGCCAAACTGTCCTTGTGCCATAAGATCCTGGTGTAGGCTTGTAGTATCCTGCCTCCTCCACTTGTCCCTCCTCAGGTGTGAGTAATGTTTTACTTGATTCCTTCTTCCTCAACTGTTAGCTGTTACTGCTTCAGAGCGTGGGAATTGGACTGGTCCTGAGTCTTAGGTAGGGATCAACAAGAAAACAGTGCCCAGAATGACATATATTGTACATACTGCTAACAAGTGTGACTCAACAGGTGGAAGAAGACAAGTGTAGAGAGGAAATTTAAAAATGATATTTGTTGGATGGTAAAAACACACCTTAAAATTCAGACTCTCAAATGGTTTCAAATGATCTCCATTGGGACCTGAGTGAAGTATATGCTCTCATGTAAAGTCAGAGACTTGATGGTGGCTGGACCCAAAGCCGTTGCTAGCCATTTGACTTGCAAGCAATGTGCTAGATCAACGTAATCTACACCGCAAACAGTGATTTGATGCTCAGGACTGTACGCCACCCTGTTACGTGCTCCCACACAAGGCCATATTCAACCAAAATTATTGTAATTCAACCATTTGCTGGCATGCTGTTAACAGATGGCAAGAGTGAAATAGTTTCTCTAATCAAAGCATTCTTAGCTGGAAAAATAGCAATGTAAAAGCTTGACAAAACATTCAAGTTCTTCCTAGTACACTGGGCTGTATATTAAAAAGCATATTGTATATATTGTAAGAGATAATAGGAACTGCAGATGCTGGAGAATCCAAGATAATAAAATGTCAGGATGGATGAACACAGCAGGCCAAGCAGCATCTCAGGAGCACAAAAGCTGACGTTTCAGGCCTAGACCCTTCATCAGAGAGGGGGATGGGGAGAGGGAACTGGAATAAATAGGGAGAGAGGAGGAGGCGGACCGAAGATGGAGAGTAAAGAAGATAGGTGGAGAGAGTATAGGTGGGGAGGTAGGGAGGGGATAGGTCAGTCCAGGGAAGACGGGCAGGTCAAGGAGGTGGGATGAGGTTAGTAGGTAGATGGGGGTGCGGCTACAAGTGTAGCATTTCCTGCGGTTGCAGGGGGTTGCAACCGCAGGAAATGCTACATCTGTCCCCACACCTCCTCCCTCACCCCCATCCCAGGCCCCAACATGACATTCCACATTAAGCAGAGGTTCACCTGCACATCTGCCAATGTGGTATACTGCATCCACTGTACCCGGTGCGGCTTCCTCTACATTGGGGAAACCAAGCGGAGGCTTGGGGACCGCTTTGCAGAACACCGCCGCTCAGTTCGCAACAAACAACTGCATCTCCCAGTCGCAAACCATTTCCACTGCCCCTCCCATTCTCTAGATGACATGTCCATCATGGGCCTCCTGCACTGCCACAATGATGCCACCCGAAGGTTGCAGGAACAGCAACTCATATTCCGCCTGGGAACCCTGCAGCCATATGGTATCAATGTGGACTTCACCAGTTTCAAAATCTCCCCTGCCCCTACTGCATCCCTAAACCAGCCCAGTTCGTCCCCTCCCCCCACTGCACCACACAACCAGCCCAGCTCTTCCCCCCCACCCACTGCATCCCAAAACCAGTCCAACCTGTCTCTGCCTCCCTAACCGGTTCTTCCTCTCACCCATCCCTTCCTCCCACCCCAAGCCGCACCCCCAGCTACCTACTAACCTCATCCCACCTCCTTGACCTGTCCGTCTTCCCTGGACTGACCTATCCCCTCCCTACCTCCCCACCTACACTCTCTCCACCTATCTTCTTTACTCTCCATCTTCGGTCCGCCTCCCCCTCTCTCCCTATTTATTCCAGTTCCCTCTCCCCATCCCCCTCTCTGATGAAGGGTCTAGGCCCGAAACGTCAGCTTTTGTGCTCCTGAGATGCTGCTTGGCCTGCTGTGTTCATCCAGCCTCACATTTTATTATCTTGTATATATTGTACATTTGTCTAGTCTGTAGTTCTCCAAAAATCAATATGTAAACTGGTCCGTAGCACAGCTCAAAAAAGGAAACCCATCTTTTATTTGAATCAGCTGCTGTCAAGTTTGTTTCATGGACTTTGCACTTGCCAGCACACATTGTTGAGGAGTTTAAAATAAGACAGTGAGTCAGTCTTCAGTATTCGGTACCACGCTATTAATGGGAAATGGTTGTGGTGATAGAAAAGTGGATCAGTTATTCATAGTGATTAAAAGTGGGTTTCACCCATCCCGTATTTCCATCCAGGTACATAAGAAGGGTTTTCACAGCTGAGTACTACATATGCAATAAGCGGCTGAAAAATGATTCCTGCACTTTAGTAGGAGAGGTGCATACATCAGGCAAGGAACAGTCATCTTTATCAATATGTCTGCTTTGTGTTTTCTGCAGCATTTCTGATGAGATTGGTCTAAGGCACAAGAAGCTTCTGTTGTCCTACAATACAAGCCTAATTACATCATTCAAATCGAAGATATTGCAGCATTTCTTGATGACCACTGATCCAAAACAAGCAGTACACGTAAGTATTTGGAGCAAATTGGATTCCTGCTAGCACACAGTAGAATTTGCTTTAAAACTGTAATGGTTGGCAATTTGATAACTAGTCTTTCTTTCAAATTGAATTGGATTCATTGGTAATTCACCACTGTTAGATCCATTGCCCCATTTTGTTGCTTTCAACCATTTTTAACCAATTTACTTAACAGAAGCTATCTTGTATGTCAGTGTCACCTAGACATCAGTAGTCTCCTGCCATATCTCAGTGTTATGTATAGAAGACATCTGATGTGAAAACTTGTCACCAATAAGGATCCTGCAAGATACTGCCCCAGATTTACTTAGAATATCTGGTTGGCATGCACGAATTGAATCAAAGGGTCTGTATCCATGCTGCACATCTCTGCGACTGTTTGCACCTATTTCTTACGATCTGCTTATTCTTCATACATAACGACTGCTCGCTGGAGGTACTGGAGAGCAGCTGACAGATATCGGCTCTAGCATAGGAAGCTTTAATCCCAGTGCATGGCATGAGAATCATGCTGGGAGATCAACAACTGTATCTAAATGATGGGACTGTGGGGGAAAACCAAAGAAATTCTTCTGAGTGCATTGGATGTGTGAAATACACCATTAGTGCTACCAAAGCTCTCACTCTGTAAGCTTAGCCCCAGTGGATTTTCATGGCTAAACATGGGAAAATGTAGGATTCATGAAGCTGAAAAATCCAGATAATAATTGTAGATTTTTTAAAAATGGAGGATAAAACATCAAAATGGCAATAATTTTTGAGTGAAAAGAAACGAAACCAAAAATATGGAGTATACTTCATCTTCTGGCCTTTTACTTCTCTTTCAAAATTTCTACAATTGTTTACTATTATAATGTACAGTTTGAACAGGATGATGTAAGTATTTATTCTGCACACAGTTCAAGTCATTACAGATAATATTTTGGTCCTTGTGGTATTTTTCCATAATGATTTATTTTCCTCACCACTTTTCCTGAAACAGGTTGATATCTGTCGGCTGCTCTCCAGTACCTCAAGCGAGCAGTCGTTATGTATGAAGAATAAGCAGATCGTAAGAAATAGGTGCAAACAGTCACAGAGATGTGCAGCATGGATACAGACCCTTTGATTCAACTCGTGCATGCCAACCAGATATCCTAAATAAATCTGGTCCCATTTTGCCAACATTTGACCCATATCCCTATAAACTCTTTGTATTCATATAACCATCCAGATGCCTTTTAAATATTGTAATTGTACCAGCCTCTACCACTTCTTCTGGCAGCTCATTCCATACATGCACCATCCCTGCATTAAAAAGTTGTCCCTTCCATCCCTCTTAAATCTTTTTCCTCTCACTTTAAACCTATGCCCTCTGGGTTTAGACTCCCCCACCCCAGAGAATAGACCTTGTCCATTTACTCTACCCATGTCCCTCATGATTTTATAATCTCTGTAGGCTCCGTCCTCAGCCTCCAATACTCCAAGGAAAATAGCCCTAGCCTATTTACCCTCTCCCTACAGCTCAAACTCTCCAACCCAAGCAACATTCTTGTAAATCTTTTCTAAACCCATTCAATTTTCATACCAACCTTCCAATAACAGGGAGAGCAGAACTGCACACAGTATTCCAAAAGTGGCCTACCATTATCTTGTACAACCATAACATGACCTCCCAACTGCTACACTCAATGCACAGACCAATAAAGGAAAGCATACCAAGCACCTATCACTATCCTATCTACCTGCAACTCCACTTTTAAGGATCTCTGAAGCTGTACTCCAAGGTCTCTTTGTTGAGCAACACCTCCCAGAACTTACCATTAAGTGTATAAGTCCTGCCCTGATTTTCCTTTCCAAAATTCAGCACCTCACATTTATCTAATTAAACCCCATCTGCCTTTCCTCAGCGCATTGGCCCATCTGATCAAGAACCCATTGTACTCTGAGGTAACCTTCTTCACTATCCACTAGACCTCCAATTTTGGTGTCATCTGCAAACTTACTTACTATACCTCCTATATTAACATCCAAATCATTTATATATATATGACAAAAACCAAAGGACCCAGCACTAAACTTTATGGCACACCACTGGTCACAGGCCTCCAGTCTGAAAAGTGACCCTCCACTGCCACCCTCCGTTTTCTACCTTCCAGCCAGTTCTGTATCCAAATGGCTAGTTCTCCCTGTATTCCATGTGATATAACCTTACTAACCAGTCTGCCAAGAGGAACCTTATTGACCATCTAAATAAAAACCAAAAGAACTGTGAATGCTGTAAATCAGGAACAAAAACAAAGTTGCTGGAAAAACCCAGCAGATCTGGCTGCATCTGTGGAGGAGAAAACAGAGTTAACTTTTCGGGTCCGGTGACCAGTTCTGAGGAAGGGTCACCGGACCTGAAAAGTTAACTCTGTTTTCTCCTCCACAGATGCTGCCAGACTTGCTGAGCTTTTCCAGAAAATGTGTTTTTGTTGTTGTTGAACATCTTACTGAAGTCCATATAGATCATGTTCACCATTCTGCCCTCATCAATCCTCTTCATCACTTCATCAAAAAACTCAATCAAATTCGTGAGGCACCATTTCCCAAGCTCGAAGCCACGTTGACAATCCCTAATCAGTCCTCGCCTTTCCAAACACATGTAAATCCTGTTCCTCGGGATTCCCTCTGACAACTTGCCCAGGCACACCGGTCTATAGTTCCCTGGCATTTCCTTACAACCTTTCTTAATTAGTGGCACCATGCTAGCCAACCTCCAGTTTTCCAGCACCTCACCTGTGGCTATTGATGATACAAATATCTCAGCAAGGGACCCATCACTTCCCTAGCTTCCCAGAGAATTCTAGGGTACACTTCATCAGGTCCCAGGGACTTATCTACCTCTGTGTTTTAAGGTGTCCAGCACATCCTCCTCTTTAATATGGATATTGTCACTATTTATATCCCCATGTTCTCTATCCTCCATATCCTCTTCCATGGTAAACACTGACGCAAAATACTCATTTAGTTTCTCCCCAATCTCTTGTGCTTCCACACATGGGCGGCCTTGCTGATCTTTAAAGGGCCCTATTCTCTCCCTAGTTTCCCTTTTGTCCTTGATAACAAAGTGTGGAGCTGGATGAACACAGCAGGCCAAGCAACATCTCAGGAGCACAAAAGCTGACCCTTCATCAGAGAGGGGGATGGGGAGAGGGTTCTGGAATAAATAGGGAGAGAGGGGGGGGCAGACCGAAGATGGATAGAGGAGAAGATAGGTGGGGAGGGGATAGGTCAGTCCAGGGAGGATGGACAGGTCAAGGAGGCGGAATGAGGTTAGTATGTGGGAAATGGAGGTGAGGCTTGAGGTGGGAGGAGGGGATAGGTGAGAGGAAGAACAGGTTAGGGAGGTGGGGATGAGCTGGGCTGGTTTTGGGATGCAGTGGGGTAGGGGAGATTTTGAAGCTGGTGAAGTCCACATTGGTACCATTGGGCTGCAGGGTTCCCAAGCGGAATATGAGTTGCTGTTCCAGCAAACTTCGGGTGGCATCATTGTGGCATTGCAGGAGGCCCGTGATGGACGTGTCATCTGAAGAATGGGAGGGGGAGTTGAAATGGTTCGCGACTGGGAGGTGCAGTTGTTTATTGCGAACCGAGCGGAGGTGTTCTACAAAGCGGTCCCCAAGCGTCCGCTTGGTTTCCCCAATGTAGAGGAAGCCACACTGGGTACAGTGGATACAGTATACCACATTGGCAGATGTGCAGGTGAACATCTGCTTAATATGGAAAGTCATCTTGGGGCCTGGGATGGGGGTGAGGGAGGAGGTGTGGGGGCAAGTGTAGCACTTCATGCGGTTGCAGGGGAAGGTGCCAGGTGTGGTAGGGTGGGAGGGGAGTGTGGAACGGACAAGGGAGTCACGGAGAGAGTGGTCTCTCCGGAAAGCAGACAGGGGTGGGGATGGAAAAATGTCTTGGGTGGTGGGGTCGGATTGTAGATGGCGGAAGTGTCGGAGGATGATGCATTGTATCGGGAGGTTGGTGGGGTGGTATGTGAGGACAAGGGGGATTCTCTTAGGGCGGTTATTTGTAGAATCCCTTTGGATTCTCCTCAACCCTATTTGCCAAAGCTATCTGATGTCCCCTTCTCACCCTTCCGATTTCCTTCTTAAGTATATTCCATCCCCAGTCAACTTTTGAAAGTTCTTGTTTAACAGCGTCACAATTGGCCTTTCTCTAATTTAGAACTTTAAGGTCTATCCTTTTTCATCACTATTTTAAAACTAATTAAATTGTGGTTTCTGGCCCCAAAGTGCTTTCCTACTGACATCTTAGTCACCTGCCTCGCCTTATTGCCTAAGAATAGGTCAAGTTTTGCATCTTCTCTAGTAGGCACGTCCGCATGCTGAATCAGAAAATTTTCTTGTATACACTTGACAAATTCCTCTCCATCCAAACCCTTAACACTATGACAGCCCCAGTCTGTGTTTGGAAGGTTAAAATCCCTGACCATAGCCACCCTATTATTCTTACAGATAACTGATATCTCCTGACAAATTTGTTTCTCAATTTCCCACTGATGATTGGGCCATCTATAGTACAATCCTGATTAGGTGATCATCCCTTTCTTATTTCTCAGTTCCACCCAAATAATTTCCCTGGATGTATTCCCAGGAATATCCTCCCTAAATACAGCCATAATGTTATCCCTAATCAAAAACGCAACTCCCACTTCCCTCTTGACCCCTTTTTGATCCTTCCTATAGCATCTATACCCTGGAACATTAAGCTGCCGGTCCTATCCATCCCTTAGCCACACGTCTGTAATTGCTATGATATCCTGGTGCCATGTTCCCAGCCATGCCCAGAGTTTATCTGCCTTACCTGATGGGCTTCTTGAATTGAAACAAAATGCAGTTTACTTTATCAGCCCCACCTCATTCTTTACTTTGTTCCTGCCTGCCTTATTTGACTTATTCCTTTCCCCAACTGTACCAGTCTCAGACTGATCTTTCGTCACTGTCTCCCAGGGTCCCAACCCATACCCCCCAACCCTGCTTTACAAGTTTAAATCCTCCTGAGCAGTTTTAGCAAATTTCCCTATCAGTATATTGGTCCCCTTCCAATTCCCCTTCTTATACAAGTCACATCTACCCCAGAAGACATTCCAATGATCCAAAAGTGTGAATCTTTCTCCCCTGCACCAGTTCCTCAGCCACACATTTATCTGCTCTACCCTCCTATTCCTACTCCCACTAGCTCATGACACTGTGAGTAATCCAGATATTACTACCCTTGAGGACCTACTTTTTAAATCCTATCTAAATTCCTATATGCTCTCCTCAGAATTTCATCCTTTTCTCTTATGTTGTTGGTTCCACTGTGTACAATGACCTCCTACTGGTCCCACTCCCCTTTGAGAATATTCTGCACCCTCTCTGAGATATCTTTGATCCTGGCTCCAGGGAGGCAGTACATCATTCTGACGTCTCACTGTCGGCCACAGAAACGTCTGCCTGTGCCATGACTAGAGAGTTTACCCGTCGTTAAATTAGAGCCTGTCTGGGCATCAGAAACCTGGCTGTCAATGCAACATTCGACTTAATGTCAATCGCCCTTACATTTTCCAAGACAGCGTACTTGTTTGAGATGGGGATAGCCACAGAAGACTCCTGCACTATCTGCCTCCCTCTCCTACCTTTCCTGGAGGTCGCCCATCTGCCTGGCTGTATCACCAGTTTATCTCCCTTCCTGTAACTACTGTCCATCACAACCACAGGTCCTGTAAATTCCTAATTGCCTCGAACTGCAACTCCAACCAATCCGTGCAATCTGATAGGATTTGCAACCAAACTCATTTACTGCATCTATGATCATCAGTAACATGGAAACTCTTCCTGAACATCCACATTCAACAGAAATAGCACATCACTGTACTAAAGACCATCTTTGCACCTTAACAATTTCCAGACCCAGAAGAAAGCACAGTATTGCCTTAAAAATGTTGCTCCATGCTAACTTGGAATAAATCATTTAACCACTCGAACCTGCTCCATTATTCAATATAATGACAGGTCTGATTGTGGCCTTAACTGCACTATTATGTGTGTCTCCAACAAACCTGGGTGAACATAGAATCATAGAATCCTTACAGCATGGAAGCAGGCTCATCGAGTCCACACCAAACCTCCAAAGAGCATCCTATCCAGTCATACCCCCGCTCCCCTATCTCTGCACTTCCCAAGGCTAATTCACCTAATGCACACATCTCTGGTCCATTGGGCAATTTAGCATTGCCAGTCCACCTCACCTGCACATTTTGGAAAGTTTTGATCAAAAATCTTTTCAAACTGATTTCAGTGTGTCTATAGCACAGAACGACGTCATTTAGTCCATTGTGTTTGTGCAGGCTCATTGAAAGATTAACAAATCTTTTCGACTTTGCTGTTCTTGCTCCATTATCCTGACTTTTGTTCTGCTTTCAAGGTATGTTTTCGATACCTTTTTGGAAGTAACTATCAAGTCTGTTTTCACACTTCATGTGGCATTTTCCAGATCATAACAACACAATCAAATTTTGGTCCTTCCCAGTCAGTACAGCGCAGGGCCAGAAAGTCATTTATCTTTAGGCTGTCTTCTTAACCAGAAAGTATTTGGATGCCTTTGTATTGAAAATGTATGATACAATGGGGTTCAATCAGAATAACCAATCCTGATTGTAAAACACTTCCCAGAATTATAACTGTAGTGATTGGAACAAGGTCAGCCAGGTGGAGTTGTGTAGAATATGAGTTCCCGGATTGAGGATGTTAATCTGATCAAATCAGGGAGCCCTGAATGACAGATACAAGCAGGAGCATCAGAGGTTCTGTTCCGTCTGACAGCCAGCTCTGCAGAAGCTGGATCAGTGTCAAAGACTTTCCAAGTGTAAACAAAGAGTGACTTGGTGATGGGGTACCAGTCTCTATGGAGTTATTTCAATAACAGAAGGAGTCAAATAAGATGCCAACATGGTAAGCAATTACAACATTCACTGAATTGGAGGCTTGTTTTCTGGATGTGAGTGTTACTGGCAAGGCCAGCACTTATTGCCCAATCCATATTGCTTTTGAACCGACTGACTCGCTAGGCCATTTCAGATGAGTAATAATTCGTGGATCTGGAGTCACACATGGGCATTATTAAGGATGGCAGAATTTCTAAAGGGTATCATTAAACCACATGAGTTTTTATGACAATTGATGGCATTTTAATTTTACCATTAACTAGCCTTATTGTCTAGATTTATGATCCATTGAAGTTTAATTTAGCCGAATGTGACAGTGGGATTAGAACACACATTCCCCCTCTGGATTATCTCAGACCCACCACTTCTCTCGTGAACTATTTAACCTGATGATTGAAGGACTTTGATGAATCATTCCAGGTACAACAACGTAAATTAGTTGAAGCAATATGTATTGTTCACATTGGCTTAAGTGTCCAATAGTGCCTCCAAACTTGGTCTCTGAATTTATGAAATATATACTTTTTTACCAGGGTTCTTAATGAAGTATGTTCACATTTGTATTTTGTGCAATTTTTGCTTGGGGCAACATATGTTTGGATCTATTTTCTGGAAGGACATTACTGTGACATATTCCATTACCTAGTGTTTATAGGAAGAATGTGACAATGCATTGTGTTTCTTGGCATGACTGCACTGGCATATCCTGTGTAGACAATAAACAAATTATAGAAAAGAAAAATAAAGGGAGGAAGTTAAACACCGTGAAGAAATTATACTTATGTCAGAAAGTATTATGCAAAACGAAAAACCTTGATTGTTCTTGAATATTTCAATACATAGTCGTTTGGTCACACAATAAACGAAGAACAAAGAACAAAGAAAATTACAGCACAGGAACAAGCCCTTCGGCCCGCAAAGCCTGCGCCGATCCAGATCCTCTATCTAGACCTGTTGTCTATTTGCCAAGGATCTGTATCCCTCTGCTCCTTGCCCATTCATGTATCTGTCTAGATACAACTTAAATGATGCTATCATGCCCACCTGTACCACCTCCACTGGCAACACGTTCCAGGCAGCCATCACCCGCTGCGTAAAGAACTTTCCAAGCATATCTCCCTTAAACGTTTTCCCTCTCACCTTGAAATCGTGACCCCTAGTAATTGAGTCCCCCACTCTGGAAAAAAGCTTCTTGCTATCCACCCTGTCTATACCTCTCATGATTTTGTAGACCTCAATCAGGTCCCCCCTCAACCTCCATCTTTCTAATGTAAATAATCCTAATCTGTTCAGCCTCTCTTCATAGCTAGCACCCTACATACCAGGCAACATCCTGATGAATCTCCTCTGCACCCTCTCCAAAGCATCCACATCCTTTTGGTAATGTGGCGACCAGAACTGCACGCAGTATTCCAAATGTTGATTCTTGATTCTTGATACTTGATTGTTGCTGGAAAAGAACATATTTTGACGTAGCTTTTCATCTTACACTCATTAGGACAGTTAACAAGAATACAAATTTAAGGAGAACCATACTGTATGAGAGGAGAATGCTGATTTGTGGGCAAGTGGACTCTGATTTCTGGAGGCATTGCCAAGGATAATGCCATAATTAATGATGACTGACAGTTAATTGTCAGGCTTTATTTAAATTTTAAATCAGGCAGGTAGGTTATGAATGGTCAAGGCATTTTCCCAAAAACAAAACTCAGTAAGTGAACAGTTGGCATCTATTTTGTTGAATAGAAACAGGGATGGTTTGTGAATATGTTCTTTCTATCTAGGAAGAACAGGAAACTGTCTAATCATAAATGAACCTTGCTTTACAGGCAAGTGCCTACTGGGAGCTTGACCGATGATCATAAAGCCATCGGATATTGGAGCATAATTAGGCCATTCGGCCCATCAAAAATGTTCCACCATTCAATCATGGCTTCTCAGCACCATTGTATATCATGTATAATGTATAATTGTATAACTGGCATTCATTTGAATTCAACAATGCCCATCATAACTGGAGCCTTCCACTCAACAGCCCTCCCAGGCTCTCTGTCCTCACAAATATCACTCCCTCACACATCCACCAAGCGACAGAAACCTGCAAGCTGACTGAAACCATTGTGCTGTGCATCACTTACCAACTCCATGATAACCTGTTTAATCTTCCTACTGCCTGCCTTCCATCTAGATGACCCACTAGAGTAATCTTCCTGAGCATGATCCACCAGCAGACATCCTGTAGATCAAGGAATGGCAAACATGGCAAATCACTAACAAGTTCCTTGTGGTCTATCCCGTCTCTGGACTGATAGACTTTGAATTAACAGGGCAAGGGTGATTCCTTCTGAACAGTTTCAGGATAAGCCAGAGGCCCTGCAACCAAACTCCACTACTGGAGCCTCAGTACAAACCGCTAATGCATCACTAGTGGGGGATACAAACAACGCTGCACATTACCAAGGAGTGTGTTCTCTACAGGCTAAGTGATAGAATAATTGCCTTCAAGCAATCAAACGATGATCATTTAGAGTCACAGAGTCATACAGCACAGAAACAAACCTTTCATTACAACCAGTCCATGCTGAACATAATCGCAAACTAAACAAGTCCCACCTACCTGCTGCTGTTCCATTTCCCTCCAAACCTTTTCTATTTATCTACTTATCCAAATGTCTTTTAAACATAATTGTACCCACATTCACCACTTCCTCAGGAAGTTCATTCCACACGTGAACTCTGTAAAAAAATGTGTTCCCGTATCTTTTTTAAATGTTTCTCCTCTCTCCTTAAAAAATGTGCCCCGTCGTCTTGAAGCCCCCATCCGAGGGAAAAGACAACTATCATTAACTTTATCTATACTCCTCATTATTTTATAAACTTCTATAAGGTCGCCTCTCAACCTCCTACATTCCAGTGTAAAATTCCTAACCTATCTAGCCTTTCGATATAGCTCAAAACTTCCAAACCCAGCAACATTCTAGTAAATCTCTTGAGAATCCTCTCCAGTTTAATAATCTCTTTCCTATAACTTGGCAACCAGAACTAGTTATAGTATTCCAGAATAGGCCTCATCAATGCCCTGTACAACCTCAACATGATTTCCCAACTACCAAACTCAAAAGACTGTGCAATGCTTTCTTGCCCACCCTGTTTATATGTGTTGCAAATTGCAAAGAATTTTGTACCTCAACTCGTAGATCCCTCTATTCTACAACACTACCAAGGCACTACCATTAATTGTTTAAGCCCTACCCTTGTTTGTTGGACCGAACTGCAATATTCAACTAATTAAATAACCATTCTAGGTTGGTCCTTGAGTTGAGAGATTGTCCTATAATAAGGGGCTGAGAGATTATGCCTATATTCTCAGAAGATTAGAAGAATGGGACAGAATCTTATTGAAGCATACAATTTGTTTCCCCTGGCTGGAGAATCTAGAACACAAGGACACAATCTCAAGGTAAATCCCATTTAAAACTAAGACAAGGAGAAATCTTTTCACTGAAATGCCTGTCAGTCTTTAAAATTATCCATTCAAGAAGATTGTGGACATTCCATTGTTCAGGATCTATAAATCTGAGCCAGATAGATACCTGGTCTCTCAGGAATCGAATGATATAGCAGTGGCAAAAACATGAGGTACATAATTCTATGCAGAAACATGAGGTTGAGACAGTGATCAGCTCATATACAGAGGAGCAGCTAAGAGAGGACCTATGGTCTCCTCCTGGTCCTATTATGCATGTTCTTTACTGTAATGTTCAAGTTAGAGAGTGTTAATGCTGCAGAGTTGAGCACTTAAAAGCAGTTACTTCCATTCCTGCCAATCTGGTGAATCATAATTTGATGTGAAGCTTCCTGTACGCTGCTGCAATGATTCACTCAATTCCAACCTCAATTTCCTACTGCAACATGACAACAGTATCCTTTTGTCATACCTGTTGTCTCATAGCTGCTCTGTTAAGACCATCAATAGTCCTACAGCCTCTATGCTGAGTGAGGCAAGTTTGACCCCAAGGGTGTTCCCCGTTTGACAGCTGTATTGAGACTGTCCAAACTCCATACATGCTTTCTTACACCTATCAACTGAGGGCAGTTTCTGTGATGGAATTGAAAGTAACATCTACAGATGTGTCTAGGGTTCCCACTTCTCCTGGGGTGACCTGGAGTCTAAACTCATTGACGATATCCCCGGGGATAAAAATAATGTTTTTTTTTCATTTTTCTTTAAATTTTCAAAGTTCTTTGTTTAAAATATATTGAAAATAGAAGAAAAGGCTCTTTGAAAGAGACCTTGAGGTGCAGGTTCATAATTTCTTGAGGGTGAAGTCAAAGGTAAACAGGGTGGTGAAGAAGGTGTTTGGCAAATGTCTTTATGGGTCACTGCATATAGGAGTTGGGAGGTCATGTGGCAGCTGTACAGGACATTGGATTTAGGCCACTCCTGGAATGTTGTGTTCAATTCTGGTCTCCCTGCTATAGGAAGGATGTTGTGAATCTTGAAAGGGTGCAGAAAAGATTTACAATGATGCTGTTAGGGTTGTAAGATTTGAGTTATAGGGAGAGGCTGAATAGGCTGGGACTACTTTACCTGGAGATTCGGATGCTGAGGGGTGACATTATAGAGGTTTATAAAATCATGAGGAGCATGGGCAGGGTGATTAGCCAAGTTGTTTTTCCCAAGTTAAGGGAATCTAAAACTAGAGCTCATGGGTTTAAGGTGAGAGGAGAAAGATATAAAAGGTATGTAAGGGGCAACTTTTTAAGGGTGGTGCATGCATTGAATGAGCTGCTTGAGGAAATGGCAGAGGCTGGTACAATAGCAACATTTAAAAGGCATCTGGATCAATACATGAATAGGAGGGGTCTAGAGGGATATGGGCCAATTGCTGGCAAGTGGGACTAGACAAATTTAAGGTACCTGGTCAGCATTGACAAGTTGGACCAAAGAGATTGTTTCCATGTATCTCTATGACTCTGATTGATCAAACCATTGGCTAATGAAGAATCATTTGCTTTCCAATTGATAATGGGACAGTGTAGTGGGGGTGTAAGTCCAAGCATGGGTGTGTTGGGCAGCTAATGAAGGCAGTGTAGGAATGAATTTGGATGCACAGGGTCATGTGATGAAACCACCAGGCATATCTTCAACGAGAATTGGCAATTTCTGCGTAATTCAGTATCTCATGAAGGATGCATTAGCTCCCCTAAAGGTTCGTACAGAATTACATCAGTTAACCAAAAGCAGAACATGGAGTGGTGTGGTAACACGGTGGTTAGAACTGCTGCCTCACAGCGCCAGGGAACCGGGTTCAATTTCAGCATTGGGTGGGTGTTTGTGTGGAGTTTGCATGTTCTCCCTGTGTCTGCATGGTCTCCTTCTGGGTTCTCCGATTTCCTCCCACAGTTGAAAGGTGTGTAAATTTGGTGAATTGGCCATGCTAAATTGCCCTGTAGTGCATTAGCTATGGTAAATGTGAGATAGTCTATGAAGGGTTGGTGCAGACCTGATGGCCAAATGGCTTTCTGCACTGTAGGGATTTTGTGATACAAGAGCAGAGCTATAATGTACTGATGCCAACACTATTGACTTAGATTTTACAGATAATGGTAATGCTGCTCACTTGGAATGAAGCCTTGCTGGCAGAACCTAGCAGTTTCTGCAGCAACAGCTATACTTCTACTTCCTTCTCTATAAAATTTGTTTAATGGGAATTCTAAATTTGGAGTTGTAGTGAGGTCACCAGAATGCCCAGCCTGCCAATCAAACTAAAGAATTCTCACAGACAACCAACCAGAAAATAAAAATCAAGTTTTTTTTTGAAAAAATACATAAATTAACTAAAGACTGGGCATATACAAGGGGTGGAGGTAAAAGATGAAGCATCACCAGAAACATAAAATTACTTTTTCATAATTGAATCTGCTGTAGTTATCACACAGAATGTCAGTAGAAACCCACTTACACCTGACTTTTTATCAGTGATGTAAGAGGAGAATAGGGGGAGTTCGCTCAATACTCCTATGACAAGATCAGGACAAGGTGTACAGTTTAGAAATGGCAAGGACAGCTTTCAATTCACATAGTTTACTGATTCAAATCATTGCCTCTGCACCGTAGAGATTTCAAACCAACCTGTTCAGAGATGTTATGACAACTTGTGAAGTTGTGAAACCTGGCCTTCTGACACAGAGATAGGAATGCTACCACTGTCCCACAAGAATGCTATGTTCTTGCCATATTAAGTGATTGACCAGTTGTTTACCAGTTCTGGGCATAACAAGCTAAATTTCCAGGTTTACCTGCCCTCTCTTACGTCATGACATTGCAGTCAATTTCAGAGGAGAAATGGTTGTGAATACTAGTATATGTGTACCAATTCCAGGCTATTGTCTCATCCACAACAGGAATGTATTTCAAAGTTTAAGTGATGTAAATGCAGAAGCAACAATTCCATCATCGCCACCCCTTCAAACTGGGTGTTGGCTGCTCTGCAGAAAGCTATTGCGCATTTCTTCAAGCTAGAACTGGAGGTGCAAGTATTTTGTTTTGTTGTTCTCTACTTATGTAAAGGTATTTCAAAGTAGGGTTTGGTGTAGTAGCATTATTATTGCTGGAGTGTGGTTAGGAACATTAAAGTTCAGTTGGCTTTCAGGGGTTTCACAATGGCAGCAATTGGTTCCAACCAGCCACCAATCACCAACTGAAACTGTTGACACTTCATTCATACTGAGTGTCATTTGCTATTTAAAATGTGTATGTAAAGTAATGTCCCAAAATGCTGAATCACATTTCATTTATTGAGTCTGATAACAAGCTAATGATTATTCTTCCTTAAAGATTGTTTTCATTTCTTGCACTCCAGCTAATGAGATTCCAGATATTTTCCAATGTAACAGAGTTGTTTTGATATTTATTAATGTCCATTAGTTTTTTCTGAGTATTGCACAAATTTCAAAGTATACTTGACAGATGATTGCTAGAGTGCCCCCATGTCTATTGATATAAAGAAAGCAAATCTTAAGTAAAACCAAAATAAATGCTGAAAATACTTAGCAGGTCAGGCAGCATCCACAAGAGAGAAACAGGCAGCTGAATCTTCTGGGTTTTTTGACTAAGTGCAAGTGACCTTCTTCTAAAAGTGCTGGGCATTCCGCCAGGTGGCTGAGACTTTCATTGTGAGACTAAGTGAGATTTCTTGCCATATCTTACCAAACATGCTGCATTAATTGATGTTTCAGCTCTTGTGGGAAGCAACACATCTGATTTCTAACCCATCTTACCATGTGTCATTCCTGGAGAACTCACCACTCATCAATGATCCCAGAATTGAAAGGTATCCCTGGTGCCAGCACGATATTTAAAAGGACATTGTAGACCTGGGCAAGCACTGCCAGTCTGGAGCTGCCCTGCAACGTTCCTGAAAGTTGCCCCAGACATGACTGACAGGGGGACTTCGCTGCACAACTTTGCCGGCTTGGTCCTGGAGTTCCTGCTAGATGGCGTGCTACACTGTCAGGATTTCCTCTTCCCCTGGGACCAGTTGTGCAAGCCACAGCCATCCAAGATTGTTACCTAGATAACTGCAATCTCAGCCATCTGGAGAAATGCCAGAACTGTAGGAAGAATGTCAATATCCTTCCCCACTCTGCCAGCCTAAGCAACGCTATATTCTCTCGGAGAACTCTTTCTCAGCTCCTGTATCCTCTTCCCACCAAGGTGCATGTCCTACCATTCACACTACTGCCTGTAACATCTTCCCCACGGATCCTAACCCACCCCAACTCCTTATGCTCTCTGCATGGGCTACTCACTCAATCAAAACACTTCCCCACCTATAGCAAATTAACAGCAGCACTAGCCATTTTCATCTTCCCTAATGCCTGCCTCTCTCTCAGTCCAGGAGGAAAACAGCTCACAAAGTGCAGGAAAAGTCAGCACAGAAAGTGTTCTATACATCATTCGCTTATCACCCTTTACGAACAGAGGATCCTGACTCTATTAACCCCAGGCAGAACCTAGACTGGTAACAGAGGCTGCCCTTCACTTACTGTGCCAGGCTTCACTCAGTTTAGGTTATCCTAACTGAAGGGCCTGAGATCTGCAGACAAGGGTGACCAGCTGCCTGGCTTCATTTCCGTGCAAGGTCAAAAGTCTCAGAACAGCAGGTTATAGTCCAACAGGTTTATTTGAAATCACAAGCTTTCAGAGGGCTGCCTTTTCATCAGGTGAAGTGTCACGTCCTGTAATGTAGGGGAAACATTCTGAAAGCTTGTGACATCAAATTAAATCTGTTGGGACTATACAAAAACAAAGTTGGTGGAAAAGCTCAACAGGTCTGGCAGCACCTGTGAAGATAAAAACAGTTAACATTTTGGGTCAGGGTCACTGGACCCAAAACGTTAGTTCTGTTTTTTTCTGCTGCCAGACTTGCTGAGCTTTTCCAGCAACTTTATTTTTGTTCCTGATTTACAGTGTCTGCAGTTCTTTTGTTTTTACTGTTGGGACTATAACCTGGTGTCATGTGACTTTTGAGTTTGTCCACACTGGTCCAATACCAGCATCATTATTTCTGTGCTAAAAGACATGGCAAGGCAGTAATAATATGAGCCTGGTATTGTATCTCTGGCTGAGGGGTCAAAGTGTGAAAAGGAAAGGAAAAACTTTCAAAGATAAGAATACTGTGAGCATCCAGCATCTGAGCACTTTGGCAGGAAGGGAAGAGCCCAGAGATACAGTTTAGTCTGTTCCATGAGCTGGGTGCATGATCCTGAACACAAAGTTCAGATTGGTCAACTCGTTCTATTAGCCACAATATAATCCCTCCATCAGTTTAAACTCAACAATACTCAAAATACCAAGAAACTTCACAGTTTGCTCAAGTACTTATTAGAGAGTTGAGGCGATATCTTTTTGATTCTGATTTCAGAACTTCATGATATTGGGGGTAAGAATGCATTGGCTTGTAATATCAAATTTGTGCTGATGTCCATTAGAACTAAGTTGGGAGCTCTAACACCTAGCCCAGACATAGGCCAATGGGCAAGAATTACCAGCAAACTTGCAGGATAAGAAAAATTTGTATTTGTGTAATAAGTGATCATGTTCTTAGGGAATTTTGATACATTCGCATCACAACCAAGACCAGAAGAGGGAATTGGCTCCCATTTTAACTTCCTCTCAGTTGGTCACAACAAATGTTTTATTTGCGTTTAGCACATAGCTATCACAATTCAATTAAAACGTAAGTAACCACATCAAAATGAAGGATCAAAATGCAAGATTATTCTTGCGTGTAAGAAAGAGGAACTTGATTCTTACTGACCTTGAGAAAAGTAACAAAATTGCAACTTCAATCACACTCTCAAACACAGGTAATAACTTGAAGAAGAAAGTGGCTGGTAAAAACAGGAAGAATAAGGTACAGAACTTTAAAATAAAAGGTCCTTAGAATTTTAGTGGTGTCAGATTTAAAATCTGAGGCCAGTATTTTAATTGTTGGCACATATTCTGCAGCAATGACGAAATTTGTAGATCTTCACTTCTCGGTCAACTGTTGTTGTCCCAAGTTGCTTTTATACTGGGCACTGACTTCAAGGCTGATAGGATGGAGGCAGAGGTGTGCACCATCCTGGCAGTCGCCAGTTCCTATTTCTTTACCTCTGTTTTTGCTGTAAAGCAGTCGTTGATGTGGGCCCAATCGTATCTTCCTGAGTTTGCTGAATTGTTCTTCCAAAATGAATATTCCACTGGTAACTGTTCTTTTCTGAATTTGTGCATTTATCATGGAAGTATGACTTCAATAAGAATTATGAATTTTCTTGATACTGACTTAGCTGGCTGGTTTCTTAATCATTCTAAATCATTCTTTAGATAATATGGCAATCTTAATATAGCTGGTTTAATTTATTCCATCTGGGTTTCCCGGATTTGTCTCTATCTGAGGTCAGGTGATTACAGCAGCTATTTTACCTCAGTATTTGTTCTTTTCAAAACCATTAAAAAATGAAAGGTCTCAGGTACGACAAACAGTGCAGTTGAATATTAATAGACCATTTTTACCATAATTGTAACAACATGTCATTAATTTTTTTTGATGCATAGTTGCTGTTATCTGCGTATATATATATATGAGCCAGGTTATGCACAGCAGATCACACAAACAACAATGTAATGATCAGCCAATCCATTTTATGACGTAGGGTTTGAGGGATAAATAACAAGCAGGACAATAAGGAGAGCTCCTATACTGTACTGCAAAATATTGCACAAAGATCTAACACGTGAGCAGATGGTGCCTCAATTTAGCATCTCATTCAAAGAGTTATGGTGAAGGATCTGGACTGAGATTTGATTTCACAAGTTTCTCATTCAGAATCAGTAATCATCAACATAGCCAAGGATAGCTCAGGAACATTCTCATAAGATAGTGTTACCTGAAGATTATGATGCCACTTTATATTTCTTGCTATGACTGCACCAGCAATCACCATTTGAAAATGGTAGCTGGGAATGATATTTGACCAGGTAATTGCCCTAAATATGCAGTTGGGGCCTTAATCTAAAAATTAGAACCTCTAACAGTGTAACACCTCCTCAGAACTGCTCTGAAGGGTAAACACAATACCAAAAAGGTGTTTGCATCCACAACTTTTTAATACCTGTGTGTTACCACAAAACCAAACACATAAATCAAAGTGGTAAAACAGAAAATTAATATGACCAAAGCTGTTCATATTACACTCATTAGGATAAACTTAAAGGTGGCGCATCTGGCATTGAAAGAAGAAGACAACAGCAAAGTGATATTGGAACATAGAAGCAGGAATTGGCCATCAGTCCATCAAGTCAGCTCCACTATTTTCTCATGATGGATCATCTACTTCAATGTCACATACCTGTACTATTCCCCTTTCATGTGATATCATTAGTATTCAGCAATGTATCAATTTTTGACTTGAACAAGCTGAACAGGCTCTGGGGTTAAGAGTGCCAAAGATTCACCACCCTGATTACTAAAATTCCACCTCATTTCATTTATAAAAGGCCTACCCCTTATCCTGAGATTACATCCATTGTTTGTAGATTTAGCAGTCAGGGAAAACATCCATGTCACAGCCTGTAAGAGTTTTGTCATTTTCAACAAGATCACCTCACAGTCTTCAAAAGTGAAGAGAATACAGACCCATTTCCCTCAATCTCCTCTCACAACCCTGCCATACTAGGGATTAAACTGGTGGACCTCTAACACACTCTCCCTGTAAATACATCCCTCCATTGATAACGAAACCAAAACTGTGCACAGTTCTCCAGGTAAGATTTAACCAAGGCTCTACGTAACTGAAGCAAGACATCTTTACCTCTACAGTCAAATCCCTTTCTGATGATGTCCAAGATACCATTTGTCTTCTTAATTGCTTGCTGCACCTGTATGCTTTTATGACTTTAATGACTCAGTAACAAAACCAACCCAGTCCCTTTGGACACCAATACTTCTAAACCATACACCATTTAAGATGCTGGAAAATCCAAGATAACAAAGTGTGGAGCTGGATGATCACAGCAGGCCAAGCAGCATCTCAGGAGTACTTTGGCCTGCTGTGTTCATCCAGCTCCACACCATTTAAGAAATACTCTGTTTTTCTGCCAAAATAGGTTATTTTCCATTTACTTATATTTTATCCCATCTGTTCTGTTCAAATTGTTCACTTAGCCTCTTCACATACCTTTGAAACCTTTTCACATCCTCACCATAATTTGCATTCCCATCCAGTTTTGGATCACTGAACGAGTCACTGCAAGGCCAATGCTCTGATAGACCTGAGTTCAAATCCAACCATAGCAGTTGGTGGGCATTAATATTTTTCGAATCAACCTGTTCAGAGGTGTTATTACACAGCTCTGGAGCAGATGAAACTTGAAATCTGGTCTTCTGGCTGAGAGATCGGGACACTACTGCACTGCACTGCACAAGCCCTCAGCTGGTGCATTTTTAAACTCTCAAGGGATCTCGTAGCGCAGTGATAGTGTCCCTACCTCTGAGCTAGAAGGCCTGAGTTCAAAATCCCACGTGCTTCAGCAGTATGTAATAACATGCTTGTACAGGCTGGTTAGAAAATAATATTTTCAATGTGGTATTAAAAGATAAGTGAACAGGGCAATGACCAGTGATTGATCTGAAAATGCATCTGATTCACTGAAACCCTTTTAAAGAAGAAAATCTGCTTTCTTTACTGTGTCTGGTTTAAATGGACTCCTAGAGCAATGTGATTGACTATTCACTTCATTCTGAAATGACTCAGGAGTTGTTTCAGTATCAAGGACAGCAAAGGTTCTCCTTGCCAGCAATGCCCACATCCCATGGAATAATACGTCACTAAGAAAGTATTCAGCAGGCCTGACAGCAACCATGAAGAGAGGAATAAAGTTAACGTTTCAGATCAATGATCTTTCAAGTGAAGTTCTGGAAAAACCTGTTTTGCTATTTGTTTGTGCATTTCAGCAGTACGAGTGCTGTGGCTTGGACAATATGGTTTCAAAGTGGGAATATTGGAATTATTTTTAAACAGAATTGCGGCATCAAAAAAGTCATGTTCTTAAAATATTAGTCACTTCTTTCAGCTTACGTTAAATATTTAAAAATATTTAATGAATTCTGTTCGCAAAGAAAACATTCAATGCCACTCCTTGGGGTGCTCCACCCTCTGTTGTGTCCAATGCTTAATTTTTGACTTGGCAAAAGATCACATTCTGATTAGCAGCAGTGTTCCAACAACTGACTGTATGTGACTTCCCAAGACAGGCATTGTTACCTTAAACAGCAGCAATAAAATAGACTCTTTTAATTAAAATCTGCATAGGCTTTCATCTGCATAGGTTATCCAGGAACCCATCTGGATTATCATAAACATGGGAGGGAACACCAGACAATAAAAAACAGCATTCCTTTATATTTTTAGCACTGGCAAGAGATTGCACAACATTAGCAATCAAATGCCTGCACTTACTCATTTCAGTACAAAGCAATTTTAATTCTGGTTCAGTGACATTTCTTACCAACTTCTCCGGTTCACACGTACAGTCATATGGTCAGTAAACCTCAAATCCAATTGGCAGTAGACTTTAAAAGGCCAGGTGTCCCAGCATTAAGCCTACTCACCTCATTCAGTTTGGTGTATCGGGTAAATAAAATCAGCCATGGTTCCCCACACATGAAGGATAGGCATCTTTAAAAGTTATATTGTTTGCAATTTTCATCCTGGGTATTGTGAAGGCATTAACCTTCATGGTGGGGTTTACAAATGTAAGCCCAGCTTTATGATATTAGCCACCTGTGTGTGTCCATACACACCAAATATTCATAAGCTATTACAACGCAAACTGTGTGATCCCAATCCTTAAATGCAGTCTGCATATTCTGTTGTGATATTGCATTGAGCTGGTGCGGAGAAAGACTTGTGTGTCAGTCTTTAGAGCAGTGAATAGGAATTTTTATTAACTATGACAGCATTCCTGGAAGATCATGAACTCTGTCCTGGTTCCAAATGTGTCAGGCTACCAGCAATCATCTCTGATGTTGTGCACTTTTTTTAGCCTAACAGGGCTTAGACATTATTTTACACCTTCTAACAGGACAGAGTCAAACTATTATTTTAGTTTTTACCCCAATCTGTCAAGGACGTTGAAGCCAATTGTAGCAATTCTGAAAAACTTAATTCAAGTCAGCTAACTCTCAGGACAGAAAGGAAGTAATGCTTTGTGATTACTGTAATTAAAAATAATATCCGTTTTCCTATAAATCATTTTTAAGCAGTTGTTTCAATTCGTGCTATTTTTTCCACTCATAAGTGACACAGAGTACCACAGAGCCATCTGCAACATGCACTTAGGTAGTGTCTTGAAACTAATAAATCATGCAAGGCATTTTTATGGCAAAATACATGATTAGCAGTCAGACAGGAACTAGGGAAGATAGTAAGAGATTTTGCAGGAGGGAGACAGCAAAGCAGAAGGCTTTAAGAAGTGTTAATTCTGGGGCTGAAATTGGTTTATCAGCTCACACTGAATGGGGACATTGCGTCAGTTTTTATTTTCAATTTCAAACCATGTAGAAGCTTTACTGAGACTAGGAAACAGTTTCTAAAAAGCAGTTTGTGTTATGATTCAATGAATATTAGAGGAAAGAAGATTGGGCACACAAAGGTGAAAAATTAGCGACTAATTCGCTAAACTTCTATTATATGCTGCTCCTGCCATCGGGTGCTTAAGATCCAACTGAATGCCATCAAAGGAAGGCTGGCGGCAGCTAAGAAATAGAAAGGAGGTCAGAATCAGGAGAAGAGAGTACACATAGTACACATAAAGGACAGAAAGACAATCAGGAAGTAATTTGTGTCAGTACAGCCTTGGTTAAAACATGGGCAAAGGAGCTTAATTCCACAGTGAGGTGTGAATGACAGCCTTTGATATCAAGGGTACATTTGACTGAGGGTGGTGTCAAGGAGACCTAGGAAAACTGCAGTCAGTGGGTATTGGGGGCAAACTCTCCGCTGGTTTATATAATACCTGGCATATCTGAAAATGGTTGCGGCTGTTGGTGGTCAATCATCTCAGCTCCAGGGCATCTCTGCAGGAGTTCCTCAGGGTAGTGTCCCAGGCCCAAACATCTTCAGCTGCATCACCAATGACCCTCCTTCCAACATAAGGTCAGACGTGGAAATGTTTGCCAATGATTGCACAACGTTAAGCATCATTCACAACTTCTTAAATTCTGAAGCAGTCCTTGTTTAAAGGCATCAAGATCTGGAGAATATCCAGGCTTTGGATGACAAATGGCAAGTAACATTCGTGGCACACAAATGCCAGGCAATGGCTACCTCCCATAAGGGGCAATCTCACCACCGCACCTTGACATTGTATAGCGTTACCATCACTGAATTGCCCCACTAACAACATCCAGGGGGGAATTAACCAGAAACTCAACTGGGCTCATCACATAAACACAGTGGCTACAAGAGCAGGTCAGAGGCTAGAAACATTGCACAAGTAACTCACCTCCTGAGTCCCCAGAGCCTGTCCACTACCTACAAGGCACAAGTCAGGAGTTGTGTTGGGATACACCCCACTTGCCTGGATGGGTGCAGCTCCAACAACTCTGAACAGGCTTGACACTATCTAGGGCAAAGCAGCCCACTTGATTGGCACCACTTCCACGAACATTCACTCTCTCCACCATCGACACTCAGTAGCAACAGTGTACTATCTACAAGATGCACTACAGAAATTCACCAGAAGTTCTTAGATAGCACCTTCCAAAACTACAACCATTTCCATCTAGAATGATAAGTGCAACAGATATATGGGAACACCACCACAAGCAAGTTCCCCTCAAAGTCACACACCGACCTTACTTGGAAATGTATCGCTGTTCCATCAGTGTCACGGGGTCAAAATCCTAGAATTCCCACCTTCATGGTCTTGTGGATTATCCTAATGTACGTGGACTACAGCAGTTCAAGAAAGCAGCTCAACACCACTTTCTCAAGGGCGACTAGGGATAGACAATAAACCCTGGCCAACTACCAACGCCCATGTGCTTTGAATGAATAAATAAAACTACAGACTGATTTCAAAAGGAGGGCAAATGTTTTGAATTCAGTACAATAAAATCCATAGGAACCAGTAAACTGTGCTATCAATTGGAATGGCAAAGAGCTCGACCTAATATGGAATAGATGATGCACAGCAGAATTTTAGACCAATTGGAAAGGAAGTTCAACAGATTTAATGGATGCGACTGAAGATATAAAAGTCTGGAAGAGACACAGTTGTAGATTTGGCTTTCACTGGCAGTTTAGAGGACTAAAGTTGCCTCCATATAATTTCTTCACTTAGGTGGGAAAGGTGAATTGTAGTACAGATCAGTTAATAATGACATCCTGGCTCATTTGCCTGAGATCTTTCAGAATAAGACAGCCTGTAACACAATATGAAATTCTACAAATAATTATTTTTCATCAACAATCTACAAGGATGTTACCCAAGCAGAGATGAATGTTTGAAATTCATAAACTTTGCTGTGAATTCATTTCTCTGTTGTGATTGTAATCTTGAGGTTGAATGTGCTATTTTAAGGGAATTTACTAGAGTCTAAGGTCTTTTAGCTGTTTGCTTAACATTCTAAAACATAAACGCACTGAAATTTTGCAAGAGGTCAGCGCAGTCACATCTCTCTTCAGAAACTCACCATCGTCTTGTGCTTTTGTACCTCACTAACATTGCAGTTTATTATTTATTCAAGCATTAACTCAACTGTTGCCACAATAATTCTCTATATTTCAGGCAGGCTTATGTTGTTGGATTCAGGTATTCTGGTATGTCGTGTGTACTCTTTGATGCCAGCGAGCCACTTTAAATTTAATCTTTTAGCTTTTGCATTCTCTTCAAACAAACCATTCATAAGATACAAGCACGCGAGCAAAATATCCAAATGGGCCACTCCTTTAAACTCTGTCGCTCTCCACTAAACGACAGGACGGCTGAATATCTGGAAAAACCAGTTAGAAGACATTCTCAAGTGTGAATAGACAAAGAAATGGATAACAAGGATAAACATGGCTGCTGGCAACAAATTGAAATGAGTTCAAGGGAATTTTAAATTTTGGAGTCACACATTTATACAGATTATTAGTTTTCGTTTCAATGTTACCTACAGCGGAGACAAGATTAATCCTAATCTTTTGCCCACTTTTTACAGAAGTATTGTATTTTACATTTTTTATAGATGCAACACGGATTATATTTATTGCAGATAAACAAAACAGCACCTCTTGGACTTAGACTATTACAACAAAACAATACAGCAGTAATGACTGAGCTACGCTCAACAGAAAAACTTGTGTATTTGGGAAAGGGATGAGTTGGACAAGTGAGCCCTAAATGCTCACTATCCTGATAGTGTCTTTCATATGTCATGAATGCTGTTCACTTTTCTGAAGGTGATGTTAAAATTTACCAAGGCATCTATATTGATAGCCATAAATTATTGGCCACATTTTGATCCTACTCTTATTTATCAAATGTCAGCAACAGTTCAGCAAAAAAAATGGGCCTAGAAAGAAAAGAACAAAATTTTAACTCACCCCAAACCCATCCACTCATAGAGAATTTAGATCAGATCCAATTCTCAGAAAAAAAAGACTATAAGCTGCAAGTGAACTCTGAATTCTATAGGTTCCTAATATATGTGCAGGAGAAAATGCAGAGAAATGAAGCAGTTAGAAATAATTGGTTTTCTTCACCCATTCCAAATTGTTTTTGCTTGCCTAATCTTGGCAAGAACTGAGAACTGTTTAAAGCAGTATTTACTTTTCCCAGGTATTTTTTTTTGGCGACACAAAAACTTAATTTTCGTGTGTGTGTGTGTGTGTGTGTGTGTGTGTGTGTGTGTGTGTGTGTGTGTGTGTGTGTGTGTGTGTGTACGCACGCACGGGGTGGGTGGGAGTGCGTGCCTGTGGGTGATCATAGGGTGAAATAACCAATAACATGATCAATTGAGGATTTCTTTTTCAGAGATCAAGTGGATGCAAAGGTTTCGAGAGGAAATTTGGGAGAAGCAATTTGTTATTTCTGGAAGTCTAAATTACCATAATGTTTGACATGATTGTTCTAAATTGGATGGTCAATTATGAGATACATTTGCAAAGTGCTCAGACATGACAAAGCAACATTGGAGGCTGTAGTAGGGGGAACGTTAATGCTATGATGGAAGACACTGAACCAACAGTGTAAGGCAAGGCTTAGAAACTAGAGTGAGGGTAGATTGGTTCTGATGAAGGTTACTGGACATGAAACATTAGCTCTGTTATTCTCCACAGATGTTGCCAGATATGCTGAGTTTCTCCAGCAACTTATGCTCTTGTTTCAGATCTCCAACATCTGCAGATCTTTGGTTTGTCGTACGCCAGGGTAGATTTGTCTGGATAATAAGGGAGTCAATGAACTGCTCAGAGAAATTGATCACAGATGCACAGATCCATTAGATGAGGTTTTCTTTCATTCAGGGGAGGAGGGTGTCACTGGCTAGGCTGGAATTTATTCCCTATCCTTGATTGCCCAGAGGGCAGCTATGAGTCAATCACATTTCTGTGAGTCTGGAGTTAGATGTAAGCCATTTCCTACCCTAAAGAACATTAGTGAACCCAGATGGGTTCTTTTTTTCCAAAAGACAACCGGCAATGGATTCATGATCATCATTAGACTCTTAATTCAAGATATTTGTTGAATTCAAATTCCACCAGCTGCTGTGGTGTGTTTTGAACCCAGATCTCCAGAACATTACCTGGGTCTCTGGATTAACAACCCAGCACTAATATTACAAGGTCATTGCCTCCCCAAAGGATGGAGGATGGCACATTGAAAAATTGATATGAAAGATAAGAGTAAGGTGGCACGATGGCTCAGTGATTAGCAGTGCTGCCTTACAGGGCAACAGTCTGTATGGAGTTTGCACATTCTGCCCCTGTCTGGGTGGGTTTCTTTCGGGCGCTACGGTTTCCTTCCACAGTCCAAAGATATGCAGGTTAGCTGAATTGGCCATGTTAAATTTTCCATAGTGTGCAGTGTTGTGGGGTGTCTTGGCCAGGGAAAATGCTAGGTTACAGGGATAGGGAGGGTTGCTCTGCCGAGGTTCGGAATGGATTGGATGGCACTTGCCTATTCCCATTGTATCTGGAGATGCACTCGATCATCGACAATAATGTGACATCTGGCAGGGGGTTGTTTGTGAGTGAACACAGATTCTCTCGAAAATAGCAGGGAGCAATGATTGTATTTCAAGCGGGGTGCAGTGATGGAGATGGGGAGAGAGTTGGGCACTACCATCTCTCAGGCCACCACTGGATATGAACCTTGGAAAGTGAGGTGCCACAGGTGGCTGAGGATATTCTTTAAAGATGTATCTGTTCACCACTAAAGAAGCGCTCGGATATACATCGCACTTGCGTCGTACGACGTGTGAAGGTAGAGGGGAGCTGGTCTCAGCGAAGTGGCTATTCTCCTTCCAAAACCTGAATGAAGCGGTTCGGACTGAGCTATTAACTCACATTTCCCGGGCGCCCTCATTCTTTGCACAAATGAAACCTCGAAATAATTTCTCACCTGTCCGCGGGAGCTCCGCAAAATATTCCCGCCCCATTTGCTCTTTCGCATTTTACAGGTGAAGGCAGGAGGCGCTCACCTATCTCGCTGCTCGTAGTGTCACCTGGTTCCCTGATACAGCAATTGTCATATTTCAGACACGCACACGCACACTCAGAGCCTTACACAGAACGCCACAAATACGTTCAGGTACAGATACCCGCCCACAGAGACATACACACACAGAGCTGAGAGGCAAATACATAGACAGCGTCACACAGGTACAGGCACACAGAGGCTGGGATACAGAGACACACAGACACTCTCAGAGAGGTACAGTCACAAAGTCTCAAATAGAGGTATACACGCACACAGCTACATAAAGGTACAGGCACACACACATAAGGAGGTACAGAAACGCAGAAAGGCACAGGGTTTCACACAGAGAGGTAAAGACACACACAGAGATACAGGTACCAGTCTCACACAGAGAGAGACACACACGGTCTCACACAGAGAGGTACACAGTTTCACACAGACAGATACACACGCACACACATAAACACACAGAGACTCTCACGCAGACCCCAATGCTCGGAGCTGCTAAGATTATCGGCCGATGCGGTCTGCTCTTCCTCCTCGCTGTTATCTTCGATGTGGTCGGTGTCATTCTGCTGCTGGTGGGCATCTTCGGCTCGCTCTCCTACTGGGACTTCTTCATCTACACAGGAGCGATCGTCATCGCGCTGAGCTTGGTGTGGTGGACCTTTTGGTACACGGTGAACATTGAGGTTTCCGAGAAGAGCCTGCTGCTGGCAGTGCGGGTCGGATGAGAGGGCACGGAGCTGCTCTGGAAGAGGGAAGGAGGTGGGAGGGAAGCTCACTGTTCGGGACCCAGGTAGGTCACTAAAGGGGAGGCTTTGTTCAGGGGAGGAGGGGAACACATTGTCAAACTCGACATGCATGAAGCTGAAAGACAAGAGCCCACAACGCTTCCATTAATAGTCTCATTTTCCTCCTACTAGCCACTGAGCGGAGGTCCTGGAGAACGAAGGTGTCAGGAGCCTGGGGGAGATGTTGGGGGACTGAACTGGAGCCCTGTGCTACTGAAACATCCAAATGCCGCTTACTGGTTGACATTCCGGGGTCTCTTTCAGAACTCTCGCCAGAACTCAATAGGGGACTGTGAATCAATGCGCCATCTCTCTCTCTTACACACATACACACACCAGAGAGAGCAACATTGCTGCTGAGCTGCTCCGTCCCAGATCTGCACAAACCCTCTCCACTCCAAGGAGCGGCCTGAACCCAGGGACTGAGCTGGGGAGATGGGGAAAGCACAGAAATATGAAGCACTGACTGACTAACAAATGGAAGGCAAAAGACTTACTCCAAGTTATATTTAATTTTAAACAAGTAGGATATAAACTGTTCATTCAATACATCGCAGGAAGTTTATGTGGAATATTGGTTTTGTTAAGGACCCATTTCTCACCCAGTACGCTGTTTGCTTCCCCGGAGCTACAGAGAATTACATCGTGTTCAGAAAAAAAACTTTAGTTTTATACTCATCATTTTCATTTGAGAAGATCTCCCCAAACTTGGCGGGATTCCCTTTGTACGATAACGCTACAATGTGCCACCAACTTTACAAAGCAGTTTCTCCACGCTGGCTTCCAGCCTTGCTGTTTAAAAACAAACAGACGCCACCTTGCAGAAACTTCTTTCTTAAATTCGGTTTCTTCAGCACCAAACAGAACATAAATATTTTAACTGTAAAATAGACTGGCGTGAAGGATGGAAAGAATAACAGTCAATTGTGCAACTCAAAAGGAGCATCTGCTTTTGCCTCATTCTTCAGCACTGTTTTAATATTCTTTGTCCTTTTCTACTGTGATGTGAGGTCCGGCGAGGAGGCCGAGTCGTTCAAATAAAAACTAACCCGTCTAAAGTCTGTTTGTAGCTTGATTTGGAGCTATCCACTTCTCTCTGTAACAGTGATTTGCATCCGGTGTTACTCCGAAGCAACGCAGCTATTTACCGGGCTATTTGTTGATGTAACTTGAAATGTTTTGAACTGTTAATGTGTTATTAACACAATAGCGTGCCTTGTTAAGAAGACAAAAGCTACAAGTTCAAGTTGAATTGTTTACAGGATTGTAATGGCTTGAGGGATTGGACCCCCTATCTATGTCACAGAATTGTGTTCCATTTATACTCAAATCTAACAAGGGTTCACAAACCCCAAGCCAGCACATGCCATAATTCAGACCAAATCCTAAAAAGAAGCCTGTATATAGAATGAGGAAATAAATTTTAAATGTAGTTTTAACTCTACCAAGAATAGAAATGTGCACTGCAAAAACAGAATCAATTGGAAATATTCGAAAATTTGAATTGGTCTGCAAATACAAATTGAGAAATATTTGTAAATTACTCACAATGTCCTCCCATATCAATAGAGACACAGGACGTGTGGAGGATATATTTACATCTGTTTCTGTACCTAATTTTTCACTGGAACAGAACATTAGCCTGTCGGCAGCCTGTTAAATAGCCCATAGCCTCCAAGGATGTGCAAGCTAGGTGGATCTGCCATGGGAAATGCAGAGTTGTAGGATAGGGTAGCAGGGTTGGTCTGAGTGGGATGCTTGGAGGGTCAATGTGGACTCTATAGGCTGAAAGGCCTGCTTCTGCTCTGTAGAGATTCTATGATTCTACGACAGAGCATACAGAGATGGGTACCAACTGCATCAAGTATAGCTGACCAGGAGCCTCTCCCCCACTTACTGAAACGCCAGCTTTTGTGCTCCTAAGATGCTGCTTGGCCTGCTGTGTTCATCCAGCTCCACACTTTTATTATCTGCCATTGGCATGTTGACTATCAAACTATTTGGCTGTGTCATGAGTACATCTGTTGTAAGTGGGCAAGGAAGGAACATGAGTTGACATTGAATTGGCATAAAAAGTGTGCAGGGGAATGAGAAGTGACTGGGAGCATGAACTAGATGTTTTGAAGTTGACTTCCATAAGGTTGCGCAGCCCAGGCTCTGTTTGATGACTCCATGGACCTTGAGTCACAGGGAAGTTGACCTAACTCCACAGAAAGTCAGCCACCTCAGAGATGCCAACACCTGCACTGAAGCTGGCCAGGTCAGGAGTGTTTCTGAGTCTCACATTCATTAAAATGGCTGGTGCCAGGAATGGGAACAGGAAGCCCAGAATCTGTCCGCCATTTTCCACAAAAATGTGGCTCAAATTATTACAAGTTTTGAAATGATGGCTGGGTGATACGTTTTAACATGATTGTTCACTGCCATAAATATCGGCCAAAACATTCCGATAATTGGTTGTTTTTCCTGCAGTTACTTGCTGTATTTGGAACGTATTTCCTTTATCACCCCTCTCATATACATTAGAAATTGTGGCAATGTTCTGAAGCACTACTTCCCCAAAATTTTATTAAAGAATTCAAATTATTTCATTACAGAATTCAGGCCATTATATGCCCATTTTTGTATTAATGCATTGGATAACCATTTAAAATGGAAACATTTACAGGGGTATGAGCAACGTGTAGATAAATGGGCATAACTCAATAACACTTCTAATGTGCCAGAACACCTAGATGGGACAAATAGTCTTTTTTTTGCACACTGAGATTCTTATAGCTCTTTGGTCATTGTGTTTTTGCTGAGTAACCTTGGCAAGATAACACACTGTAGACCTGCTTCAGATTGTAGAGTCATAACCTTGTTCCAACACAAATCTAACTTGTTCTAATATTTATTAATAAAACTCCCTTAATGTTAACAATAAATAGAGTCAATATTAAAATTTTATTTGTATTTGAAGCAATAGCCTAGAAAGTAGTGTTTGCGAGAATATTGTAGGACAATTTAATACAATGCTATCAAATTCTTCTGCTGCTTAATAATGGCTAGAAGCTATATATTAAAGTTGTATATCCATTAAAATATCAGAAAGAGGAAGTAAATTTGAGTGTACTAAACTTAAAATTGCTAATATAACTGGCTGTAATGACTACCTATATAATCTCCGAATTACTGTATTTAATCAATTCAAAACTAAAATAAACAGACTATCGAGGACATTCTGTGACAGTCCCAGAGGGGCACTAAAATCTGATCCAAATATCTTCATCAGACATTTGCAGATTTAATCTGAGATTCATTACAAGATATTGGATTGACAGTAATTCTGTAAAGTATTGATATTACTTTTTAAATGGTGATTAGCACCAAAGATTCTTTTCTGAAAATGTATAAAAATCATATAAATTCACTTTATTTTGGCCTGACAAAAAGTGATTTACAGTGTCATTAACATGGGGGTTTGACTAATATGCCATATTTAAATAAGAGCTAGTCACCAAGTAGAATGACGGAGAGAGATTAGGAAAGAACTAAAATATGAGGGCCACCATAAATCAGATAGACTAATCCCACTTTGTCATCAATATTTAGAGAAATATAGGGTTTTTAGTGAATAGCACTTTCAGTAAAATTGATAAAATTTGTACTTTTTATATATGCAAATATTCAATTAATTTGAATATGTTTAATTAATTTGAATAATGATAATAGTTTCGCATTATTTAATGATTTACTGACAAATATTGCTTTATTGTGAGAGTTAATAATTGAGTGATATGGTAAGCAACTTCATGTGACACCTCCAAGTCCTGTAAAGTTGTACACCACACAGCATACTATGCACTTTGTATGGTTCGATTCTGCAGAAACAGTCCTGGGACAGAGGAAATGTCTGTGTAAATTTAAGATATAATGGATCTCTTGTTACAACAAATCTTTTGTCCTGTTCATGCACAATGTATCACAATTTATATCTTGACCTAAAAATGATCTAAACATTAAATTCAGTTTAAAATGTAATTTTGACGCAAAATTGGTATAAAAAATCTATACAAGTTGAATTTGGAATCTTAAATTAAAAATTAATTTAGTTCTCATGCCTGACATGCCCCAGAGTACAACTCCTTTTTCAGAAATGCCCAATTCTGTCTCTACAGTTGAGGGGGTAAGGATTTGCTTACAAGAGCAAGAGAGAGAATAGAAAATACTGTAACAAAGTGAATGGCTTGCATATGAATCAGGAATCCTAGATTCCTTTATGGATTGGTGTTTACTAATCAGTACTGTACCATATTTTCTGGTTCATAGTAAGATTGATATTTAGAGCCAGAAAAGAAGGCAGTCGGGTCCATCGTTCTATAACATCTCATCCTACTCTCCGCCTTTAGCAAATTTCAACTAAGTATTCCAGTTCCGTACTAAACATTAAAAAAAAAGACTCTGTGGAGCTGTGACAGCAACTTAAAAGTATCATCTTTTTACATGAAAGGAACAAAAGGAAAACTTAGTTTAACTCAATAGATCTAAACGCAGAAAATGCCAGAAATACACAGCAGGCTAGGGCAGCATTTGTGGAGAGAGAAAAACGGAGTTAATAATTCAAGCAAATAATCTTTCAAGCAACCTAATTTGCAATAAAATAATTTCCTTATAATCTTTCCTGGTATTTAAATAATTAATTTGATATGAAACAAAAGAATCTACTGTGCACTCTTCAAATGTGAGTATATCCAGTGATAGCTGGACACCTGCCAGAGTTACTGTGAGAATTTAATGAAATGAAAGAGGAAATTCAGCACCAGATCTAACTTCATTGACTTTATCTAAGTTTTAGATTATTTTAATCATAGCGTATCAACTTTTCAGAAATAAAATACTCTTGGCATTTTACAGAATTTATTGTTGTGATAAAATTTCTTCCAATAATCAGAACTTTTGGGTTGAAAACATTAAAATGAAGAACGGCAAGTCCAGGAATCAAGAATTTCCCCGGATTTATATACAGTCCAGTTGTGTTATTATCTTTATATCATTGCAAAGTAGATTCCACTTCAGAGTGAGACTAGATGAATGGTAAGATTGAGGGTTGAGTTAGAGCCATTTGGCCATTGTGCCACAGTGACAGCACTGGGAAAAGATAGTCATACCACACGACCTTTCATGGGATTGCCATCCAATTCAGATTGGCAACGTTTAAATTTCCAATTCAATACAAAGATGCCCAGT
This sequence comes from Stegostoma tigrinum, assembly GCF_030684315.1. Classification (NCBI taxonomy): domain Eukaryota; kingdom Metazoa; phylum Chordata; class Chondrichthyes; order Orectolobiformes; family Stegostomatidae; genus Stegostoma; species Stegostoma tigrinum. The sequence continues at coordinate 42,172,729 of NC_081375.1, read as the reverse complement.
TGTACTGTTCACCAACCTATAAATTCTTAGCCCTTGTAAAATAAATAATTGAAACACCAAATATTTTTTCACTTAGAAGTTCCTTAGCAAATAGCAATGAGTGAGTAATGATATATATGTGGCTGAGAATGACTGTAGTTTGTCTTGCGTGATTGTAAGGGGGCTATGTAACTATGTGATTTCCATTCACACGGTTCAAAAAGGGTTACCAATGTCTAAAGACACATGCTTTATTACACAATGTCCTCGTATTTGGTAATACAGCCCGCAGTATTTACATATCAACATTTAAACACAATAATCATTTAAATCAAACAAATTGCACCATCATAATTTTCAATGATGAAGTTGCTGATTGCGCCAACCATTTTGGGCATCTACTTATCTCCTTGTTAAGGTACAAATATGTTGTAATCGTGAATATATTTCAAAAGTATGTTATTGGCAGTGGAACACTTTGACACATTCTGAACGACTGAAGTAAGTGATATTCTGTAAATTGCAGCATGTAGGTCAACCCGGTGAATGAGATGCCCTATTCTTCTAGCTCCTAACAAAAGATGAAGTGAATCATCAATAGCACTGAGCAAAGTTATTACTACATGTGTGATCTATTCAATGCATTAAGTAAGCAAACCACATTTACATCCAGAATAAATTGTTTTTAAGAATTTCTTCAAACACACTTGTTTCACCTTCCAGGAATAGTGCAACAATTCTCAGGCTGATTAACAGCACTTTGAACCATGCTACAATCATGCCTTCTTTGACCAACAAACCCGGTGTGACACTTGTTCCTAGGACATTTGGCCCAGAGGTAGGGACTTTACCACTGTGCCACAAAACCCCCTTAGCCAATAAGCATTGGAGTCTATATGTTTAGGTCGACTAATCTAATTTGCTGGATCAGTTAAGTCGGGTTTTATTTACTTGATATAGACTGCACTATTTAACAAAGGTGTGTATGATCTTGGGTGACTAATCTCATCTTACGTATCTTTTATTGATTTAAGTATTAGTAAACCAGGTACCACCAACAACTTCCAGCAGTTGCAAATTAAGACTGATAAGATGCACGCAATCAAATTGTAGTGTGGGAGGTATTTTTACTTTAACTTACAGTGCTATTGCCCTCTATATCACCTGGCATTCCTTCAAGAAATAAAAAGCTGACAGACAGTAGCAGCCTTCAGTATTTACTCTCTAGCAGAAGCCCTGACCACTGCTCAGCCCCCTTTTGATGTTATTTTGACAATGCAACCCTCGAACCTGAGTAGATTTTCTACATTGAGTTCTTGTTGAACTAGATGATTGAGAAATCAAAGCTACCAACATACATCTTCTGTTATTGGTCAGCATGTGTTTCAATAGCAAGAATGAAACCCCATGATTTACGATTTATTACCAAACGATTGATCTTAACGTTATTCACAGAGCCAAGAATCTCCTTCTGTAAATGTTATCATGTCAGTCTCTGTTTTTAATTTTAATTCTCTATCTCCATCTCAATCTCTCTGCCAAAACAGCCACTTATCTTTCTCTTGGGTCTCGACAGCAATCTGTTTGGTAATTTACTTGATTGACTCCCATTTCTTTCAGTGCTTGCTTTGACTTTTACACATCTCCTTTAACAATGCACTCAACATTTGTTCTTCATGTTATTTCAGAGCCCAGATATCAAAGAAGAGTGAAGGAAACATTTACTGCATTGGAGGCAAGGCAGCTTCAGCTGTTCAAGAGCTACACTGAATTCAAGACTTGACATGAAAACAGGAAAGAAATTAGGCTCAAGCTAGGGTTTGGAAAAGCAGCAAAGTGGAGTTTTTAGCTTGCTATTTTTGTTTCACTTTTTAATCTCTACATTTGTTTCTTGTTCTGTGCTTCTGTACTTCAATGTCAAAGGCTCATCACCACTCACTTTTCCCCCTTGTCTCTTATCAGGAAACAAAAAGCCTCAGAATTAACCAGAGTGGCATCACCCACATATATATCATTACTCATTCATTGCCCTCTGCTCAGGAACTCCCAAATGATAAAAGATTTGGTGTTTCAATTATTTCTTTTACAAGAGCTAAGAATTTATAGATTGGTGAACAGTGCAACTGGACATCTTTGTATTGAATTGAAAATTTAAACGTTGCCAATCTGAATTGGATGGCAATCCATGAAAAGTCAAATGGTATGGCTACCTTTTTTCAGTGCTGTCACTGTGGCGCAATGGCCAAGTGGCACTACCTCAACCTTCAATCTTACCATTCATCTAGTCTCACTCTGAAGTGGAATCTACTTTGCAATGATATAAAGATAATAACACAACTGGCCTGTATATAAATCTGGGGAAACTCTCGATTCCTGGACTGGCCATTCTTTATTTTAATAATTTCAACCCAAAGGTTCTGATTATTGGAAGAAATTTTATCACAACAATAAATTCTGTAAAATGCCAAGAGTATTTTATTTCAGAAAGTTTGGCATGCTATGATCAGAAACAGAAATTTCCAAATGAATTAACAAACAGCAATCACTAATTTGTCGTGGTCAGATTAAAAAGAAAACTAGAGAGGCTCATGGAATGTTAACCTTTTATGAAGAGGAATGGAACATAAGGAGTAAGAAATTTAGTTCACTGTCATGTGTGATCTGCCTGAAGTCAGGTCCTTGGTTCTAGTCATTTTCTCATGTTTCTCTATCCCACAACCAATTTTTCATTTACCAGTAACTTCCCTCAACTTTCAGCTGACAAGCATTGACATCTTCTTCCTTCTCCTCCCTCTTTTTCCTGAAATAATCTTCCTTAATGACTCTTCACATGTGTATATATCCCTACTTAGTCTCATTCTTATGTGAAATACATTCAGTCAATTCCATTGTTTGTTTGCTCTCCTCAGCATTGCATCATTTCTTCCTTTTTCTATTCAATTGACCCTTTCCAGTTTCCTCCAAACCCACATGTCACAGCTTTTTCATTTAGCAAGTTGGGTTTTTATTTTCTGCACTGTCTAAATATCTTACGTATACAAAACAACAATCCAAATCAAACACTTTACAAGTCATTTCTTGAGCTCATTATTCAGCTTTCTGGTTAGCAACCATCTCCTCTTCGGAAACATGGCCTTTCCCATTGCTATCCCTGCTTTTATTTCTTTGATACACCTTCCACATGCAGGTTTTTTGCTTCCTAAATAATTGAATTGCTATATCTGATCTGAGTATTTTCCTTCTATTAATATTTTTAGCAATTTTGAAACATGCATCCCATTATATATATTTATATCCCATTATACTTGTTGTGTTGTCTCATAATCAGTATGTCCACGGGACATTAAAAGAGTCCTTGTGTCACCATAATTGTGTCACAGCATGTGGCCTGAGGATACAAACTCTCATACTCCATCTTACCTGGATAACTTGAAATATCAACAAATTTCTTGATTTATAGAAGTGACCCAGAATTGGGCAAATGGAGCACAGTTTTGAAATTGTCCAATGTTGCAAAATTTGGACTGTATTGTGAACTGTGAGGAGGGGAATGATAGACCTCAATTGGACTTGCACAGTTTGGACAAACAGTGGCAGAGTGAATTTAACACAGAGAAGCACAAAGTGATATACTTCGGTAGAAATAATGAGACAAAGAAATATTAAATAAAGAATTCAATTCTTAAGATGGAGGAGGAAATGGAGTGGAGAGGGTCCTTGGGGCAGGGCAGAGAAGTTAATCAGGGTCCAAGAGCAGGAGTCTAAGGCTCTAGGTGGCCCTCTGTGCTCAGGTGAGAGATGGGCCTGCTGTATTTGGGTTAGGGGCCCAGGCCAGGAGCAGTGCTTGGTCCCTTGATTTCTGTTCCTCCTCCTGTCATGGTCAAATCATTGAAGGTGACTGGGCAGGTTAAGACAACAATTAACAAAGCAAACAAGATTCTTAACTATATAAATAAATGCGTAGAGTATGAAAGCAAGGAAGTGGTGATGAACTAGTACAAAGCGTTGGTTCAGCCTCAACTGGAGTACTGTATCCAATTCTGATGCAATAGTGTAGAAAGGACATGAAGGCTTCCAGCAGGGTTGCAGATGAGATTCATGAGAATGTTGATAGAGATTAGAAACTTCACATTATTGATTAGGAGCTGTACAGTGGCTCTATGGTTAGCACTGCTACCTCACAACACCAGGGACACAGGTTCAATTCCAACATTTCTCTGAATGGAGTTTCACATTCTCCCCATATCTGGATGGGTTTCCTCCTGCAGTCCAAAGATGTGCAAGTGGGATGGATTGGCCATGGGAAATGCAAGGTTACGGAAATAGGGAAGAGTTGTCGGTCTAGGTGGATGCTCTCTGGAGGTTTGGTGTGGACACAGTGGGCTGAATAGTCTGCTTCCAGGGATTCTATGATTAAATCTAGGACGCTGAAGCCGTATGCATTGGAGAAGGGAAGGTTATTAGCTGACATGATAAATGTTTTTCAAAATCATGAGGGATTGAGTAGAGTAGATAAAGGAACTGTTTACATTGCCAGAAGGATCAAGAATTAAAGGACTCTGATTCAACGTGTTTGCCAAAAAAAGATATATGTGGCATAATGAGAAATTTGAATACATAGAGTGTGATAGGATCAGGAATGATCTGCTGGATATAGGTTCAATGAAGGCTTTCAAAGGAGGTTTGGATACTTACATAAAGCAAAACAACTGCAGGACTGTGGGGTAAAGAGCAATGACACTTCAAAAGAGCCAAGATGGAGACATAGGCCAAATAGTCTCCTTCAGTGCTGTACCCATTATTTGCTGCTATGGTTTAGAGTGAGAAATGTCTCAGCAATGCAGAACTTTACGAAAGCAGCGCTGAGTCAATTATCAGAGGTGTTGGGTGCATCCGGGAAGACTGCAGCAGTTCAAATAAACAGCTCACCACCAACTTCTCCAGGACAAATAGGGATGGACAATAAAGGGTGACCTTCCCAACAATGCTCACATCCCAGAAACATTTCTTTTAAATACCCCTAGGCTACTATATGAGAAATATCATTTTGAGGAAAATATATTCCCAAACTAAACCTCACAAGGTAGCCTTTTAGGGAGAACAAGTGAGCTTTCAAATGCTTCACTCACCACATGAATTTTTGCTTCCCATTATTTTGTATATCAGTATTGGGAATGAAATGCCTCTTCATTTTAGCACAATAGGCCACAAAGCAGATGTTACACAGTTGAAGTAATTGTGCCAGACATGGCTTAGGGATCAATGATGGTTGCCTCTCTCTCTAGCAAGTTTGATTTTGGGGAACCAATAAAATTGCAAGAAACATAAGGCTACAAAAGCAGCCATTACAGCCACTTGATGCAATATGCACCTGATTCCTTGTGTTCATTCTTGGGATCTGCGTATTGGCATTTCAAAAAATTTAATTTTTAACCAGAATTTAGGGGAGCACAAAGTTCAACTCAGCATCAATAAACCAAAGAGATGTTGTTGGCTTTCGTGGCTTGTTATCACTGAGCATGGAAAAACTTTCATTTATATGGCATTTTAACAACGCCATGACATTCAAAAGTGCTTCGTAGGAGATGACGTGTTTTCAAAGTATCATCAGTGGTATTATGTGGGGAGACATATCAACTTTATGGCAGAAAACAGCAGAAAGATTTATGATGGCATAATCTGCTTAAGTTAAGCCTTAGCTATTTGCCAGGCTATTGGTGCGACTAGCCCAACTCCTCTTCAGATAACGCCATGGAATCAAAATTTTGGTTTAATGCTCATGCCAAACTTAGTTCTTATGGCAGTGCAGCTTTCTCTTATCACTACATCGAGGAACCAGCCTGGACTACAGTCTTTTGCATGACATTTGAATTCACCTACTCCTAAATCAGAGCTGACAATGGGTGAGTCAAAGATGAGCAATAGCTATCTCTTGGAACATTTGCATCATAAACCTTTTATTACCGAGTGAGAGAGTGGCATATATGAGCAATAAAACAAAGTTAGGTATGAGATGTACCTTTACTTGACCTTACTTTCGTTAGTGATTTCTGGTGTCTAAATCTTTCACGTCAAAGAATTTACATTAATATGCCTTTTCTAATTTGTGAGATGGGTCTGATTTCAACTTAATAAAACACATTTTGAGTGAAGTAATTTTTTCCCATGTAATTAGGTTTGACTAAGCTAAAATCATTATGTTGGAATGCTGGGAGACGACAGAGATTAGCTACTAATATAGAAAGTTCAAAGCAAAGAATGTAACTCTGTTAAATGAAATCAAATGTCTTGTCTTTTGTGACCACTAGATGCTTGAGAATGCCCCTTATAAAACAATCCTTCTTCCTGCCCCCATTGTTACGGTTTAATATTTTTCTAGGCCCCACGAGTAAAATTGTCACTTTGTGTCAATTTATGATTCTTAAACTGGAGCTGGGCTGCAGCTCTCCAAGATCATTTTAGTAAATGTTTTGTCTCAATGGAGAAAACATTCTCCCCTCAGTCGGAAGAGGTTCGAGTGCCAAAGACAAGATGGTAGAGTGGAGGATTAAAGGGGCTACAGTCTTAGTTGGGGGAGGAGGTGGCCACTGTGCCTCTACTGGGCACAAGGAAACCCCAGGAGCAAGTTCAACACCCTCCTGCCCAATAGTAGCCCACTCAGTGAAAGCTGCCAGTCTACTTGTCTGACTTCTGCCTTCCTTAGCCACAAATGAATTAGGTGTGGAGGTGGAATGACATCCTTAAGTAGTCATTAATTAGCCACACAAAGACCTCAACAGGCCTCAGGGCAGGTGGGCTGCGTGACCTCTTTCCCTGCCAACACCATGTGGAAGACAAGTCAGAAATGGGCACGAGGGTGATGGGATCATCACCTGCTTTATTTTATGAATGCCCCCATGGCAATGGTACAATTCCAAATGATTGATGTATAAGTGCTGCCTCCGTGGAGATAGTCCATGTATGGACACACATCTCTGAATTGTAGCCACAGACAAGGCTCCTAACAGCACAATATACCTCAGTAACTGAGCCATGTTTTAGCAAACAAAAGTTATGTATTTTTTCAGCTTATTGTTGACAGCCCTGAAGAGTCATTGTTGCTATTAAAATAATTAGGGCAACTAATGTATTACTTTTTTGGGATGAACTCCTTAAAAAGCATTTTCACCCTTCGTATTTCAGGTAACCAAAAGCTATTCAGGTATAACCTATGCATCGCCTTAAGCAACAGAGTCAGAAATCACACAACACCAGGTTATAGCCCAACAAGTTTATTTGACAACACCAGCTTTTGGAGCCTCAGACCTTCTTCAGGTGTAAGTGAGACAGGAAGTTTCAGATACAGTATTTATAAGTAAAAGAGCAAAGGTTCACACCATTGATGACGATGTACTGGACGAACCTAAGATGCTGTTAAATCTTTACTCAATTAGAAGGTTTTAATTGATTAACATCTTGGTTTTGTCCAGTACATCCTCCTCAATGGTGTGAACCTTTGATCTTTTACTTATAAATTCTGCATCTGATAGTACCTCTCTCACTAACATCTGAAAAAGGAGTAAGGCTCCGAAAGCTTATGTTTTCAAATAAACCTGTTGGACAATAGCCTGGTGCTATGTGAATTCTGACCTTGTCCACCCCAGACCAACACCGGCAATTCCACATTAAGCAACTGAAGCATCATTCACCTCTCCAGAATACATAGACTGATCATTTCCAAAGGCGTGCATGCTGCAATAATGATGATTGCTAAATATCCTGGGCGTACTGCACCACTTCAGAGTTTTCCACCATCAAGAAGAAACTGAGCTAAAAAGCAAGTTTATCCGAAAATGTTGGCAAAATAATATGCACATTGTATAAACAGTTGGTTAATATAAGCAATAAAGAGGGTGTCATGCAGTGTGTGCATATCTGCCAACTCGTGATGGATATTATTTCTTATTCTTAGAGACTGGGGTAAGAGTCATGGTACATGAGGTTGCAGACTTGCTCACTGAGCCAGTGTGTTTGATTGCAGACATTTTGTCAACCTGCTAGGTAACATCGTCAGTGCGCCTGTGGTGAAGCGCTGGTGTTCTGCCCCACTTATTATTTATATGTCTTCGTTTGCTGGGGTGATTGACATTATTTCCAGTTCTGTTTTGCAGTGGTTTTTATAATGGGCCCAGTTCAATGCGTTTGTTAATGGAATTCCTGTTGGAAAGCCAAGCCTCCAGGATTTCCCTGGCATGTCTCCGTTTGGCTTGTGCAGTCACAAACCACAATAAGAAGACGCAGCATGGCCAGACTCACTAATCACCCTACCATACACCAGAGACATATCAGATATTACCACAAGACTACTCAGACCCCTAAGTACCACAAACCAACGACCACCCTGTGACAGCTACTGATGAACATAAAGGATCCCACACCCACAACCAATAAAACTAATGTAGTATACAAAATACCACGCAAGGACTGTGAGAAACGTCACGTAGGTCAAACTGGAAGAACACTGACAATAAGGATACATGAACACCAACTAGCCGCTAAGAGATACGACCAATTCTCACTGGTCTCAATACACACAGACAAAGAAGGACACGAATCTGACTGGGACAACACATCCATAATAGCCCAAGCCAAATAGAGACACACCAGGGAATTCCTAGAGGCCTGGCATTCCAACCGGAACCACATCAACAAACACATTGACCTGGATGCAATAAACAAACCACTGAAAAATAGAACTGGAAGAGATGCCAAACACCCCAACTAAACGAGGTTTCTAAATAATAAGCCGGATGGAACACCAACACTTCACCATAGGCGCACTGGTGGTGTTACGTAGTATTGTGATGAAATGTCTGCAATCAAACACACCGGCTCGGCGAGCAAGTCTACAACCTCATCCACACCCCGAGCTACAAATCTCAAAAACTTCAGCCATGGTACATACTACAGGGCTGAGAAATGAGTGAAAGAGAAATTGAGCTAAATTGAGATTTCATAATTGGGTGATGCAAATGCTAGGTTTTATGAAAATTGAACAAGGGAAAATTACTTGGAGATAAGGAGTTTCACAGTTTGAGATCTTGCAAAATCTTAGCTAGAGTAGGAAGTAGTGCATAAAACCAAGATACCCAGGGTGAGGTTGGCTGTAATTAACTCATTTATATGTTTAACATGAGACAGAACTACTTTCAGCCTTTGACACACACAAAGATTTTTCAAGTATCTTTATGATGTATTCCCTTCATTTCAATTTAGTTTTGAAGAACATGCTTTCCATTTAACTGAATTCAATTACGATGTGAAGTTAATTTTGTTCAAAGTTCCAAATGCATCTGAAAGTCATTCCTATTGTATTTTTTGAGAGCTGAGGACTGCAGTGACAACATTCGGGAAAAACAGCCAAATATTGAGATGTGTTGTCTTTGAGAAGATAGTTCCAAAATTGTCTGATGCAATAGAACAAAGTTTTCTCCTTAAAATTTCTATTTCCCTTCCATTGCCACATAATTCTTAGCAAGTTACACAGGGTAATAATAATTAATTACTAAGCAGTGTTCAATTAATTGAGGCAAAATGCTTTGTTGAGTTCCAAGATTCATCACGGAAATGAAACAGCTGGTTGGCATAAAGATATATTACCTTTCTGGGCGCAAAAATGGTTTGCAGTCTGCATGTGTACACATCTAGTGTGGACAACATTGGACACCCTGTTGGGGTTGGCTAATAGAGCAGGCATGAGTAGTGGGCAATGGAACATGCAAGCAGTATTGTGAAAGTATTGACACTACATTGATGTAGAACAACATAGCACCAGGACGGTGTGTGTTGAACTCCAAACAAGATTGTTTCTTTGTTCATTTATTTTAAATATAAATGAAAAGTGTTGGTAATATTAGGAAAATTCGGATAAGTTATCCACACACAATCAGAGGAATGTATTCATGGAATTGTCTCACAGTAACGCAGTTGAACAATTTTGTCCTGGAGTACATTCATTATAGATTGACAATAGCATAGTTCATTTTAGTATTTGACATATTTTTGCTTCTAAAATAAACAGCAAGATGTCCTTGTTAAGTGCTCCTAAGATGCTGCTTGGCCTGCTGTGTTCATCCAGCTCCACAATTTGCTATCTCGGATTCTCCAGCATCTGCAATTCCTATTATCTCTCATGTCCTTGTTATGGTCTGGTCCAATGTTCAAAACTGTTGTTTGAGGTTTCTGAAGTAGTTGTAGGAAAACCACCCAGAAGGTGGTGGTTATCTAGAACTCACTTCCTGTAGGGATGGTAGAGGCAGAAACCTTTATCACAGTTAGGAAGGATTTAGGTGTACATTTGTGGTGCCAAAGCAGACAAGGCTATGGGCCAGGTGCTGGAAAATGGAATTAGAATGGATTGGTCGTTGGTTTTGAATAACACAGACTCGATGGACTGAATGACCTTTGTGTGTAGTATACCTCTATGACTGGGAGAATTAATGCAGATGAGCACTAACCACAACTTCATTAATGGCTATTCCAGTGATTACAAGGGCCATGAAGACTTGCAACTGTGTTTGTGTCCAACTAGTTAGCTGATGCTGACTCCATTTATGCACTCCTTTGTTTTGTGAGATAGAAGGAAGTGTGTCAATATTTTGGTTGGTGTCGCTGTGATGGTTGAATTCAAACCAAATTGACTTGTATCTTTAGAAACAATGAGGGGCTTATGATCTTCTCCACAGAAGGCCTTGGATGACCTCTGAAATTGCAAACATATTTGTCTTTTGCTCTGTCAGGAATATATGAATAAGTGTCTAAAACCTATCTGAAACCCCTGGTCTTTGTGTGTTAGTGGACTGATATGCCGGTATGGGTTAGCATGCTATGCAGGTTACAGCTTTAGGGCAGCCATTAGACTCTACAGCATTGCAGGTATCTTTCCTCATTGAGTGCTGAAAGCAAGGCAAGTGAAGTAACCGATAATAGGAAACAGGAAAAAAAGCCTGTAGCCTAACTTTCAGAAATAAGAATCTCAAAATCAACTGCTTCAGTATCAATGTCAATGTTACCAGTACCATGGCTGCAATGTTCCACCGTTTACTCTTCACAGAGCCCAAAGTCTGATCTGTAAATCTATTAACATCATTATTTTTACTCAATTACATTTCTAATCTGTGTGCATGCATATCATGTTTTAATCCCTTTTCTCATATTTAATAGCTGATAAACTCACCCTTCCTTTAACTCAAGGAAACGTGGCTAATTTTGCTCCTTTTAAAATAAATATACTTGGATTGGAAAAGATAGCCATGAGGATGGTATCTATTAAAGGTTAGAGACAACGCAGTGAGGAGCTGGAGGGTCGCAGCAAGCCAGGCAGTATCAGAGGAGCAGGAAACTTGATGCTTCAGTTCGGGAGAAGAAGGGTCCCAACCCAAAATGTCAACTTTCCTGCTCCTCTGATGCTGCCTGGTCTGCTGTGTTCCTCCAATTCCACACTGTGTTGTCTCTGACTCCAGCGTCTGCAATTCTTGCTATCTCTATTAAAAATTGACCGTGTTGTGACAACCAAAAGTGGGCAGCATATTCATCCATCCCAGCCAGAAGCATAACGAGTTGGAGATCATCACCCAGAGGCTGGTCATAACCAACAATCCCTGTAATCTGCATGTGCAGTTGATCTAAGATCCCACGCATGGTGATCGTGTTAGTCAGAACGTTGACGTGTCAGTCAGAACATTGACTTTCGGTTCCATTTACAAAATGAGGTCTCTCAGCAACACTAATTCGAAACTAACTTAAAAGCATCTAGTCCAAAATTCTATTTCATTGTCCACAAAAAGCTAAATTCTGCAAATAAAAACAGAAAGTGCTGGGGAACCAGCAGAGGTGGAAACATATATGGATGTAGAAACAGAGTTATTAATCTTTAAAATAAACTAAATTATTTTAAATTGAATGTTGAGCTCACTCTCTGTGCATATTCTCTGTTGCTATAACGTTGTATTCTTCCCCTTATTCGATTACCATATTGGCCTTTAATGGTATGATCTGCCGGTACAGTACACAAAACAAAACTTTTCACTATACCTAGATGCATGAGACAATAATAAATCAAATAAACTTACAAATCAAAGAGTTAACATTTCAAGTCCAATGTGATTTTTCTTCAATTGGAGTCAAATTTATTTGTTTCTCTCTCCACAGGTGCTGCCAGACAGGCTAAGCTTTCTTTTTTAAAATTTTTTTTATAACTTAGCCTCATCTCCTATTTTATTTGCCATAATCAAACATGTCAGGTTTTTGTTTAACTCCAGCAGCTTTTTTATTAAGGTCTCCAAGCATGCCTCCTGTAATATTTTGTTTGTAATTATATACAATGCAAACTCAATGTGCAGCTGAACACAATGTGCACAAATAAAGCAATCGTTCAAATTGCTCAAACACTCTTTAACTTTATAAGTTCCAAAAATATATTGTGGCATTGTTTTGTCCTTACTTTCTCAAATTTAATATCAAAACGAAAATTCCATCCCCGCCTCAAGATTAGGAAGTGGCCTTGTTGAGGTGTTCAAAATTATGAACAATTTTGACAGGGTAAAGAAGGAAATTCTATTTCCATTAGTTGGTATGTCAGCAACTAGGGCCACAATTTCAAGAATATAAGCAAGAGCCTAGGAGTGTGATGAGGAGATACATCTTCACTCAAGAGTGTTTTTAGGATTTGGGGTGCACTGCCTGAGAGAGTGGTGGAGGCAGATTCCATATGAGATTTCAAAAGAGGGTTGGATATGTATTTGAAAATGGTGAATTTAGAGGGCTATGGGGATAGCACTGGACTAGCTGCATAGCTCTTTCAGGAGCCCATACAGGCACAATGAGTGGAATGACCTCCTTCTGTACTGTAACAGTCTATAAAACAGTCTTTCAGTTGTGCATTGCGCTGAATAAAACAATATCAACTGTCAGCAAGCATATAGAACTAACTTCATTTGTACTTTTCCAACAGGGAGGGCAGCAAAGAGCAATATTACAAGTTTCAGGTCTGGCAGTCTGCTACACCTTCAACATGCCTTATGTTATGTTGCACCATTTTTCAGTGTTTTTCCTGTACAAACATTCTTCCCCAGCCATTTCCACCACATGCAAAGCAGAATATGCCTCTCTGTTAAGAGGTGCAGACTAGCTTTACATGGTTCTGGCTTCTCATGATTCTGTAACCCTGCCGAGATTGTAAACAATCAACATGATTTATTTATGCCAATGGGTGGCTAGCACGAAGTACGTATTCTAGCTGACCTGAAAGAGCCAGTCATATCAAATTTCACACCCTCAATCTTGGGCAAATAAAAATCCAATGGAGCAACATTCCTTTACACCACAAGTTGTTTTCACCTTCTCCCAGCTGACCAAGAGCAAGAATTATAGAATCCCTGCAGTGTGGAAGCAGGTCATTTGGCCCATTGATTCCACACCAACCCTCAGGACAGCAACCCATCCAGACCCACTCCCCTACTGTATACCTGTAACCCTGCATTTCCTATGGCTAATTCACATAAATGCACACCATGGGCAATTTAGTATGGCCAATCCACCTAACCTGCATGCCTTTGGCCTGTGGAAGGAAACCAGGGACGCAGAGGACACCCACGCAGACATGGGGAGAAGATGCAAACTCCACACAGTCACCAAGGCTGGGATCAAACCCAGGTCCTTGGCACTGTGTGGTAGCAGTGTTAACCGCTGAACCACCATGCCACCATAATTCATCTTTAAATTCATCATTTTCAATGGATATATAGGCAGACATTAAATATTTGAGTTCATCAGCATCAGAGCAGTCTGCTTGCGGGTTTATTAAACAGACAAACCATATTCATCCTGAAGTAACATAGACATTTTAATGCATTTGTCAATAGTCAAGTAAAGCATGCAAAGCTACATACTTAAACTATTCAGCATTTTTATTTACACGTGTGTTTCTTTATTTTCATCTTCTACAAAAAGCACAGCAATCAGAATTGAACTTTGCTTATGGCTCCAAAGGTGACTGGTCTAGATCAAAATCAGATTTGCATTATTGAAAATATTAAGTTGAATTACCCGACTATTCTGATACATTAACTGAAGTTAGTTGTCAACTGCACGTCAGTGGGCGTACTATTATGTTTAAATCTGAAGACTGGGGCTTCATGTTTGAACCTGAGCACATAATTTAGACAGGCACCTCCATGCAGGTTTAAGGGAGTTGCCTTTCCATTCCCAACTTCAGAGATCCTGCCAATCCACAACCTCCTCTCTCCCAACCACAGTTTCATCACCGACCCACAATCTCAATTGATAAATGCCAGAATGTTGGTTAGACGAGTCTTGGACAATTTTTTTTCCCATCAGTGGTTTATTTCTGGTTGCACTCCAAACTCCAACCCCACTTATTATCATTATTTCTCCTGTGTGTACACACACACACACACACACACACACACACACACACACACACACACAGTGAGGCATTGAAAAGATTAAGAGGTTTATGGATGTTATTTATCTGGTGGAGTCTGGCCTAAGGATGGCTAAGTAAGCCTGAGATAAAATGGAATGATGAACAGGTCATGGTTATATGTTTAAGAATAGTTGGCTGAGCACTTGACTGGATGTTTCAACCAGCCAAGTATTCTTAATAAACATATTACCATTACCTGTTCCTCGTTCCATTTTATCTCAGGCTCACTTAGCCATCCTTAGGCCAGACTCCATCAGATAAATAACATCCATAAACCTCTTAATATTTCCAATGCCTCGCTTGCTCCAATATTTTCACTCCACCCTGCACACATTCCACAATCCCTTCACCCTGTGACTCACAATCTGTTCAAACTCCCCAGAATTCTTTAAACACCCAGGCAATAACTCCAAATCCTCCCTGTAACTCATAACCTCCTCTCTGACATATGACCTCTTCGACCCCTGCCACCCCACCCCTTTACTGTCCACTGACTGTGACCTTTCCACCTGACAGTCTAAATTGCTACCAGCAGAGAAACAGAGAAAGATATTTCAATAGGTATGCTGGTCTTAGATTTGGCAGAACCACTTAGCATAGCTGGGTTGCTAGGTACCAACTAATGCCCCGCTTGCCCACCAATCCACATGCATCTAGCTTGTTTATCACATTTGATAAAAGATGGGCAGTTGAATATTAATGAGACAAGTTAATAAGGAGTTTAATAAGCAATAATCCTCCTTAATTGCCAATTTGTGCTGCCTAGTGAGATACTCACCTCACTGATCGGCTAATTAATAAACTATGTGTCAGATGTTCTTGACATCTAGATAGGTCTTGCCAGACTTGTGGTGCAAATCTGCCAAAAAAATCCACTATAGCTCACATCATTCAAGCCCCTACAAGATTCCACCCAAGTACCCTGTTGGGTGTTGACCCATTTACCTGATCGAGGTGTACAAGGTAATGAGAGGCATGGATGGAGTCGATAGCCAGAGACTTTTCCCCAGGACAGGATTGACTGCCATGAGGGGCCATAGTTTTAAGGTGTTAGGAGGAAGGTATAGAGGAGACGTCAGAGGGAGGCTCTTCACCCAGAGAGTTGTGAGCGCATGGAATAGTTTACCAGTGGTAGTCGTGGAAGCGGAGTCATTAGTGACATTTAAGCGACTGCTGGACATGCACATGTACAGCAGTGAATTGAGGGGAATGTAGGTTAGGTTATTTTATTTTTGGATTAGGATTATTCCACGGCACATCGTGGGCCGAAGGGCCTGTACTGTGCTGTACTTTTCTATGTTCTATGTTCTATTAGGTGGATTTCTGTATTCACTGATGCTGCGATACTGAGGCTCAAACCCTTTACTTTCTGTTTCAGCTGCTAGTAAGCCAAAGGTCAGTACAATAATTTGTTACAGTGGAAAAAAATATTACATTGTTGTCAGAGACTTAGATGAAGTTGGCTGAGTTTAATGATGTTAGACTAATGTCACTGGAAGCAGTTTTGCTCCAAAGGATGTAAATAGCTACAAAGTAATAGGAATCATAATTTTTGTTAAACTGATTACATATATGCTGTGAAGAATTACAGTGTCCTAACCACACTGCCAATTACACACTTAATGACATGTTATTGATTTTGTCCCTAATTTCAAGAAAGTATATTAGTGAACATATCAAGATGACAACAAAGAAAATATTGTACAATGCATTGCCCAACCTCTCAGAGTACAAGCTGTCTATACCATTTCCATTGATCACAGAACGAATACACGATTTTAGAAGAATCCAGAAGTTACCATGAGCTGATGTTTTGTGCAAGCTAAAAGGAAAAGCAATGGCAATTTACTGACAGGATTAATAATTAATCCCAACATTCTCAAGATGTAAAAGAAAATGCAACACTAAAAGTCTACTTGCTCCAGCATTTGTGGCTTCAAAGCTTCAATTTTATTTGAATCACTAAAAGCCATGCAATATATGGGATTAATTACGTTTTATCAGCCAAGTTACAATTACGGAAATTGAAATGATCTCTTGTATTATTTATCTGACTGGAAAATGCCTTCCCTTCATTATCAAGGTACAATGTCTGCCCCAACACTGGTTATTTGTTTGGGAAACAAAGCAGATGAGGTGAGCTCAGCCAGGCATCGGCTACCCAGTCTCTCAGCATCTGTGTAACGTATCTTCCCAGATTCCTCAGCAAAAATACAGGAGTCATTAAATACCGCTGCTGATGTTTGGGCGAACAAACTGGGTGTTAGTATTGGGATATTTTGTTGTCTTCTTTACAACAATATGGATACCAGTCCCATTAGCCAACGTAGCTGAATCTGTGGAGGCAGGGATTTCAAAAGTTACAGAACCACCAAAATACTTTTTTCTTGGTTGCCATTTTACGACTTGCATTTTGCAATGGATATTTTTTACAGCTCATAGTGGTATAACTGATGGTTATAGTAACCGTTAGTATCTCAGGATAAAACAATAGCTGATTGGCCAACCCAGTCCAGATCACTGCAAATTTACAATCACAGAATCCCTACAGTGTGGAAACAGACTATTCTGCCTTTTGAGTCCACACAGCGCCTCCAAAGAGCATTCCCATCCAGACCTAGCCCCTTACCCTATCCCTGTAAACCTGCATTACCCATGACTAACCCACCTAGCCTACACACTCCTGGACACTGTGGGCAATCCAGCACACCTTTGGACTGTGGGAGGAAACATATAAATTATGAAGGGAATAGATAAGATAGAGGCAGGAAGGTTGTTTCCACTGGCCGGTGAAACTAGAATTGGGGGGCATAGCCTCAAAAATCAGGGGGAGAAGACTTAGGGGTGAGTTGAGAAGGAACTTCTTCACCCAAATGGTTATGAATCTGTGGAATTCCCTGCCCAGTGAAGCATTTGAGGTTTTCTCATTGAATGTGTTCAAGGCCAAAACAGATAGATTTTGAGCAGTAAAGGAGTTAAGGGTTATGTGAATGGGCAGGTAAGTGGAGCTGAGTCCACAAAAAGATCAGCCATGTCTTAGCGAATGGCAGAGCAGACTTGATGGGCCAGATGGCCTACTCCTGCTTCTTATCTTCTTAAACCAGAACACCTGAAGGAAATCCCTACAGGCACGGGGAGAACATACTAACTCCACAGAGACCTTTGCCCGAAGGCAGAATCAAACCTGGTCTCTGGCACCGTAAAGCAACAGTGCTAACCACTGAACCACCATGCCACCCCAAAATGGCTTAAGCAGAGCTGAAAAATGCAGCAAAGATCCAAAAATCCTGATAAGGTACAACTGAAAACAAACTGTAACAAAATGGCAAAATTGTACAAATCTAAAATATAGCAAACCACTCCTATTAATATTTAAACTGACTTGATTTAAAATAACAAAAGATTCTGTGTGTGTAATTTTGTGCTGTGCTAAGCAACTATGAAAAGATAGATCCGAGAGCTTCTCTCCTATAAGGACAGAAATCACATGACACCAGGTTATAGTCCAACTGGGTTTATTTGAAAACACAAGCTTTCAGAGCCTCAGTCCTTCTTCAGGTGTTAGTGAGAGAGGGAGCATCAAACACAGAAGTTATAAGTAAAAGATCAAAGGGTCATGCCACTGATGAGAATGTATTAAACAAACCTAAGACGCTGTTAAATCCTTAATCAGTTAGAAGGTTTTAATTGATTAATATGTCTATGTAAATCCCCAAGTTCCTTTCAGATCACAGTCCTGAGAGAACTAAGGGTTTTATCAGTGTAATGAAGTCATGACATTTTAGGTCAGACAATGCATGTTAGGTGTGAGGCCTTGTTTAGAATCTTGTATTTTAGTTTAGAGTCAGACTGGTTTTATTTCTAAAGTACGAATTAATAAAATGCCACATTGACTGACTGTCTATAAATTGTGTGCTTTTTGAACAAAATAGAAACAAAATAAACATTGACTGACTTTTGGGTAAATGTCCTCCTTTGGGATACACAACAATGCAAAGTCGCTGAGCGCATGCGCACACACACCACACAGACACACACATTGACGCACACACACACACACGAGTCCGTGGGGTGAATTTGTATTTGTACATACTTTGTATTTTGTTCAAAATGCACACAGATTATAGACAGTCAGTCAATTTTGCCTAAAATATAGTTGCACTGTTGTGAAAGGCAATAAAGAGGTTGTTTTTACAAAATATAGGCTTCTACTTTGAGCCCTTGGAGATATGGTCATGTGGCATCTGGCAGAAATTCAATTTGAACTGTTCAAATAAATGGTTCACCTTGATTAAAAGAACTGCACTTGCTTTGTACAGCTTAGAGATTCATGGCTCCACTGACAATATTTCAAATTAGATTTCACAGCTGACATGAGATATTGAATGATCAGTTTGACAAATATGCTAAGAAGTTTGTAAATCATTGATATTCAAAATGCCATCTTCTCTAGTGAGACTTTTTTTTAGGCTTAATATTGTTACTAATGATTTCTGCTCCTGTAGTTGATTTGGTTTTTCTTTTAATTGGAAGCCTTTCCCAAAATTGCATCAAATAATCCTGTGTGTGTCTACAAACGTTCCATTTCACTTCCTTGCAAACAAGCAGAGGGATCAGTCTTCTGACAATTATTTTTAAAAATCAGACAGCAACAATTTCGGTACTGGTTCTTGATTAAATTTTAAGTTCTAAATTGACAAATATGTTTGGACAAATTAATCTGTTCAGCTCTTCAATAGAATTCTGCAATAAATTCTTCTGTTTTCTTTTTCCTTTCCCATATAACAATGGTTTCCACATTAATACTGATAACACAGAAAGAAGCCCAGCAACTTTAAGAAATTACCTGCAGGCACTAAATGTCACTCTGAGCACTAATTTGGATCAAAGGGTTTGCTATTCAAAGACTTGACTTCATGCCACTACCATTCGAGATAAGATGCTTGAAATGGGGAGGTATGAAAGCCAAGTCTGGAAAAGGTGTGAGCAGTTTTGACATAAATTTAAGTTGGACTGTGTGAAAAGTTCTGGTTTCTGTTTTAAATCTGAAAATATTTTACTGGAAATAATGTTTTTTCTGGTTCATGAACAAAATTGAATAAGAACTAATGTGATACGCCCACTTCAAATAACAGATGGAGATAGGAAAATTCATCCCCAGTAGGAATTGGAAAAAGAATCGGCAGGATGCAGGTCATCGAAATCGATTTTTTTGAGTTCATTCATGGAATGTGGGCATCGCTGGATGGGCCAGTATTTATTACCCAATCCTCGTTGCCCTTGGGAAGATGGTGGTGAGTTCCCTTCTTGAATCATTGCAATCCATGTGCTGAATGTAGACCCACAATGCCACTAGGAATGGAATTCTAGGATTTTGACAGTGGCTCAGAAGTTCATGTAAATCGTACTGAAATTCTAGAATTTGTAGGTAAGAATAGCAAACTGGTCAGTTTCTGAGATTTTCGTATATTTGCCATTTGATAGTCTCGGTGCCATCCGAGGCATCAAAACCATGCAGGGGAAATAAGTCAAGAATGCCCTTTATCAGAGGTTACATGTGGCATAATATCCGGATAAAGGCGGATACTGCAAATGCGATTTGTTACGTGTGATGCAACTAACAAGAAGAAATGCAGAGTGAATCCGCTGAAGATTGGCTCCCAGAAAGGCATGGACATTGACAATGGCACAGCATGAAGTAATTATTGAGAGCAGTAAAGTGAAGCAGCACTTGAAATCATCAAGGCATTCGCACATAAGTTACAGAGAAATTGACTTTCAAAGATTAAGCATAGAGCTAAACACACTAAAACCCGCCAAAGGAGTAAAAGTTAAAAAAGAAAAATAGCAAAGTTGATTTGGAGCAATTAAAGACAAAGGAGAAACAATTTAGCAAGAAATATCAACAAGACAAATCGGGTGGAGGGAGAGTTGCAGGCTATATTCACATTTTTTGATAATATTCTATACTGCAAATTTCTGTACCGTATTAACATTTATATTTGTATTAATGCTTCAAGGCAGTGACACTGAGTTGATTCGGGAATTTGAATAGCAGTTGTCGTCATTGAAGCCAAATAGCTAGAGGAAGAAAGTAGTCATCGAAGTACCTAGTTGATAACAAACTAAACGTACACAAATATATATGAATAGAATTTCAGTTAATATCATCGCATTGTTGTGTATTCTGACCTTGTCTTGATCTTTTTAACATATGGAGCCAATTTTCCTCTGTATACTGTCCTATATGTGTCAGTTCCAAGGCAGAGGAAACAGAGGTGGACACCGATGACACTGGTATGATCTCCATTCCCTTTGCAACAATTGCTCACTGTTGAGGCATTTTAGGGGACATCTGCCTGGGACAAGGGCATACTTTCAAATTTTGCCTCCGTGCAATATAAGTATGTTGAAGTTACTCCCCAGAGCTATTTTTCTGGCGAGTATGGTAATCACAAGAAATGTATCATTGAACAGCAGAGCAGACTGGAGGGTTTAATCATCTGTTGCTGCTACAGGAGATTTAGTCAGTTTTCTCCCTTTCCCTAGTGAGAGGTAGGGCAGCATCATGAAACTGGAGCCCATCGGCCTGTTTGTTTAGATGGACGCTGGAACGGCAAACATCATCAAGAACTTTTTTGTTGTTATACTTCTTTTCAGACATGAGCAGTCTTCAATCATCCTTCCTCAAGCTGAAGTGAGTAGCCTGTCGTGGGTGTATTTCCACTTAGTCTCCTGAATAAAGATTTGGATCTGAGAGGAGTAATGTACAAGATAGAGGAGAGGGGGGTGTAGACCTTTCAAACCTCTGCGAACCACAAGATATAACAGCCAAGTATCTATTCTTCAGAGGTTATTACAGTCCTAATTTAGAAGGTATAAATAGAAAACCTATTAGACAACTCTTTCCCTAACTCTAATTAAAGGTTTGTAGATATTTGGAAAAGATTTCTAACACCTCAGTAACAATTGCTCTGTGACTCAATAGAAGTTCAAGGCAACAACTGAGCAGCTTTGTATCTCTCAGTATCGCAACACTGCAAACCTTTAACATCAAACAAACACAGAGCAAAATAAAATACTGACAGAAGGCATCATGTTTCTACTTTTCCTTTGGTTGTACAAGAGGACCAAAGTGTAAGGTCATTTAGTTCTTTTTAAATTAAATAGATTGCTCTAAATCATTCTAGGCAGTAGCCCACATCAATTCAGTAAAATCAATACATGAAACTCTTTCCAACATCCGGTGTGTGCTACAGAAAATTGCACTGTTCACAATTGCTTTAGGAACATGGGGCTACATATATTTAAAGGTGGTGATGGGACTATAGCCTTGAGGCTGTTAAACCCATGTCGCCTCTTTTCAGGGAGACTCTTTGTATATAACACCCAATCCCAACACTTAACCTGGTAACAGGACCATTAGTGCTGCTCACAAAGAAATGCGAGTAGTTACAGGTTAGCAGCTATTCATTGGTCACTGAAGCCTTTGGGAAGATGCTGTCAGTTGCCAGCATCATACTCACCCGAAGCTGAGGATCATCAATGACCTAGGTATGGATGAGTGATGACAGAAAACGGTTTGCATTGTGGGAGTTGCTAGGAAGAGGGATCAGCAGCAAGGGAATGTGATGGCTCTCAGAAGCCCCCTCCTCCCCTTCTTGATACTGGTCCTATGTTCAAGAATTCATTGCCTTTTAGAGAGAAGGGTTAGGCCATTTGCCTCAGAAACCCACAAATAAAATGCCAGGGTTTGCTTTTCTGGCTTCTCACTGAGCAAATATCCCCACCCCCGTCACAGGGTGATGAAGCCAGCAAAGCTGAATGATTACCCATCTAAAGGCCTCAATTGTCAGCAGGGCAATAAAGCTGTCCATGTGCCCTCCCAACCTGGAGTTATTCAAGGCAGAGGTAAGAAGGCAACAGAGTGTCCACCCACCAACCTCCCACCTGGATGACCACCCCCTTCCACCACGCATGCCTCAGATTAGGACATTAAATTCCACCCAGAAGGGTCCTATGTTCAAAGGACCCATCAGCATCTTATTGAGGGACCTAGCCTCAGGAAGGGTGAGTTATTTTTCAGCTGACAATATGTCCCATCTCGGCACGTCTGGTTGCCCCTTAACACTTCATAGGGTGTCTCAGGCCAAGATGACCATCACCATCCAGCAGGGACAGTATGCCTGAGAAAGCTGTCAGCCATTCAATCCTGCCAGCAGCGCTGTAGTCCCAGCTATGCCTGGTTCCAGCAGTGTCCACCAGAGAACAGGATGTTACAGATATCAATCATCAGGTACCTACCAAGTGTGGACAGGCCCCTATGACTTAACAGAGTGGGAGAGATCAGGGAGTGCAAAGCCAAGACAGGCAAAGGGCTAATGTGTCAGGATAGGAATGTTTTTGGATATTTTATACTGGTTAACAGAAGAGATACCAGTAGAGGTGCCAATGCCAACATGCAGTAAAATTGGCCAGACCACACACCTGGCATGGGCCTCCCACTATGCGAGGGGGCACAGGGACTGGGTGAATTTAATGGCCTCAAGAGGGCCAAGGGAAAGCAAGCAAGCTGCCCAACATCTTCACTGCCTGGTTCTGCTTTGTAAAATGGGAGAGAGGTCAATCGAGCTGGGTGGATAGCTGTTTGACAAGCTCAGTTTGCTTTCAAACTGACTGGTGGGGGAACAATTAAATTTTGGCACATAGCTGCTCCAGTACAAAGACCAGCTCCTGCCATTAATCATTGCAGCCCCCACCTCAGCCCATCTTGCTGTTACCTGTACTGGTCTCCTTTCTAGACTCACGCTTTCCACTCCCATTAAACCTGTGCTCATTCCAAAATTTGCTGCTCGTGTACTAACTCATCCTAAGAACATTAAAAAATAGGAGCTGCATTAGGCCATTTGGCAGTCCACCTTCTCGCATGGCTCCCAAATCCCTTAAATCCCTCACATCAAATTTTGTTCACCAATCATCTCGTGTTTGCTGACCAGTCCTGTAACACCTCAATTTGTCAAATTCTCATCCTCAGGCTCAAATCCCTCCATGGATTCGCAGCTCCCCATTTCTGTATTTTTGTTCGACTTTGCATCTCCAGATCACTCCACATGCTACCAACTCAGTCATTATCTGTCCTTCAATTATTTCAACCCATCGTGGACATCTGTTGCATTTATCTGTTTATTTCCTAAGTTCTGGAATTTCTCTCCTAAACTGCCCCATCTCTTTTTATTTCCTTCCTCTTTTAGGACACACTTTTAAATATTTTAGCCGAATTTTTAAGTTACCCCTTCTCTTATGCCTCTTGACCTTATTATCAATTTTTATTTAATTTCAGCCTGGATGTATCTTCAGATGTCTTACTGTGTTGATGATGCAAGTTCTTGATAGTACATAGCCAGTGAACCTGTTGTAAAAGTCTTTCCTAATTTTCTTGGAAATATTTTGATGGTGACTGATCTTATTATGAGGCTAATTGAATTCAACTGATTTGCCCTTGCTATTTGCTCATCATTGAGATCTAGCTTCAAGCTGATCAAAGGTGAATAGATATGTTCTATAAATGCAGTCAGCTTCCTTCATGCATTCAATGCTGAGTTGTCATTTTGCCATGTGCACTTTGAAGGAAAGTCTGTATTGTAAACTCCCCATGAGTAAAAACAGAATTTCCTTTATTTCCCTGCAGCTCTTCCAGGATCTTGAACATATTGGGTGTTGCTTTATCCACTAGAAAATTATTGGTTTTAAACATGTGACAGAATAGTTATGGCACAAAAAAAGCTATTCAGCCCATCATTGGTCATGCTGGCACTCAGAAAGACAAGTGTAGCTACTCACAATACTTCACCTTTTGCTTATAACCTGCAATTTTTTTTTTCTCTTTCATTGTGGGATGTGAGGGAGGAACTTACGAGACATCTTGGAGAAATATTTGCATCATCTGTAACTACAGGTGATGTGCCTGATGACTGGAGGGTGGCTAACGTTGTTCCTTTATTTAATAAAGGTTGGAACGAGAAACTGTGGAACTACAAACCTCTGAGTCTGGCTTCAGTTGTGGGTAAATTGTTAGAGGCGATTATAAAAGATATGATTTATGGACGTTTAGAGAGGCAAAAATTACTTAGGGATAGTCAGCATGGTTTTGTGTGAGGGAAATTGTGTCTCACAAAACTGATTCGATTAAGGAAGTTACCAAACAGATTGATGAAGGCAAAGCAGTAGACATTGTCTACTTGGGCTTTAGTAAAGCCTTTGTCAAGGTTCCACATTGTAGAGTAATTAGTAAAGTTAGGTCACACGGGATTCAGGGTGAACTTGCCAATTGGATACGTATTTGGCCTAAAGGCAGGAAACAGAAGGTGATGGTGGAAGTTTGCTTTTTGGACTGGAGGCCTGTCATCACAGGTGGGGGCAAAGGGATCGGTTCTGAGTCATGTTTTGTTTGTCATTTATATAAATAATTTGGGTGAGAATATAGAAGGCATGGTTAGTAGGTTTGCAGATGAAACCAAAATTGGTGGCATTGTAGACAGTGAAGAAGGTTTTCTAAGGTTACAAAGGGATCTTGTTCAAATGGGTCAATTGGCTGAAAAATGGTAGATGGAGTTCAATTTGGATATATGCAAGGTATTGCATTTTAATACAACAAACCAGGGTAGGGCTTATACAATTAATTGTAGGTTCTTGGGTAGTGTTGTAGAACAGAGGGACCTGGGATGCAGGTACCTAATTCTTTAAAGATTTCATCATATATAGCCAGGGTGGTTAAAAAGGTGTTTGGCACACTTGCCTTAATTGGTCGGTCCTTTGAATTGGGAAGTCATGTTGCGTTTGTACAGAACATTGATGAGGCTCAGTTATAGGAAGGATATTATTAAGCTGGAGAGGATTCAGAAGAGATTCACCAGGGTGTTGCCAGGAATGGAAGGTTTGAGTTATAAAGAAAGATTGGGTAGGCTGGGACTTTTTTCACTGAAGTGTAGGAGGTTGAGAGTAACTTTCTAGAACTTTCTAAGATAATGAAGAGTACAGATAAAGTTAATGGTAGTTGTCTTTTCTCTCAGATGGGAGTTTCAAGAACAGAGGGCATATTTTTAAAGTGAGAGGAGAGAGATTAAAAAAAGACATGAGGGGCAAACGTTTTAAACAGTGAGTGGTTCACGTGTGGAATGAACTTCCTGTGGAAGTGCTGGAAGTGGGTATAATTACAACGTTTAAAAATCATTTGGATAAGTGCCTGAATAGGACAGGTTTGGAGCGATATGGGCCAGGAGTAGGCAAGTAGGACTAGTTTGGTTTGGGACTGTGTTTGGCATGGACTGGTTGGACCGAAGGATCTGTTTCTGTGCTGTATGACACAATGGCTGGATCATTGCAAATGAAACTTTAGTGCTTTTCTATATTTTCATCTGCTTCAATTACAGCATTTTCTCAAGCTTTTACAAGAAGAACCAAAGGACAATAGCAGCATATAGTCATAGAGTTGTACAGCAAGGAAAGAGAATTTTTGGTCCAACTTGTCCATGCCGACCAGATGTCCTAAATAAATCTACTCCTATTTGCCAGCATTTGGCCCACATCCCTATAAACCCTTTACATTCATATACCCTCCAGATGCCCGTTAAATGTTGTCATTACACCAGTCTCCACCAGTTCCTCTGGCAGCTCATTCCATACACATACCACCCTCTGCGTGAAAATGTTGCCCCTTCAATCCTTTCAAAATCATTCTCCTCTCTCCTTAAACCTATATCCTCTAGTTTCACACTCGCCCAGCCTCAGGAAAAATTCTTCTATTCACCTTAGCAATACCCTTCATGGTTTTGTAAACCGACATAAATTCACCCCTCACACCAGGGAAAATAGCCCTAGCTTATTCAGCCTCTCCTTATAGCTTAAATTCTCCCAATGTATAGCTCAAACCTCCATTAGAACAGGATTTCAATGTGTTTTTATGAGGGAATTCACTCTGACAAACTGAATTATTTAAAGGCTCTCCAAAAAGAGTGGGTAACTTTTTGGTTCCTCTTTATGTGAAGAAAGATTGGAGAAAGCTGTTCAAAAATGCTGATGAGATCATGGACAGTGAAGTTTGCTAGCAGCAGGACATCCTCATGGTGCTTGATGGCAAGACTGCGAGACCTTTCATTTTTTTTTGCTATTTTATGTAAATCTTGATCACATGATGCAGCCTGGCTCTTTGGATTGCAGGCACAACAAGATAGCAGTCTGCTCACAAAATGTGCACTAAATACAGGACCTGCTGGTTTAACTATCTATCCCAGATTGGACATGTTGCCAGTGCATTCCTGCTTCTGAGAAAAGTGCCAGGATGTGGGAAACCTTTGCACGGCCAGTCTAATGACTTCATTTCCATAATTATACCACACCCTTCCCTACACCCCACCGAAAGCAGCACCCGCAAAGCTATGAAAATTCCAAACTTTATTTCACATGGCCATTTTCACCTCTCTCAGACTCATCTCTGAAGTAGAGTAGGGTGTTCAACAAAGCCAGAAAAAAACTGCGAGCCTATTCTGTCACTGCAAATGCTGTCTGCCACCCAGCCATTGCTTGAAGACAACTTCAATTATTCAAAGCCTAGTTTTAGTTTTTCTAATGAGTCTTCACTGCAACAGACGCCTTGTGGGAATGGTTGAATTGCTTGTCAGAAAATCTTTTAGGGATCATGAAGAGTTCAGAGCCACATAGCTCAAACACACTTTGCCAATATCAATGCACATTCAAACAGGCCCTCCTTGTTAACTTGACTTAATCCAATTCTGATGGTTTTTAAATGCACTGCTTTGATGGGAACCCACAGGAAACCTTTTAAAGTGTAAACAGTGTGCAGAAGCTTTCAAATGCTGTCAAACGTGGAATAAAACCCTGCACCAAAGTGACATTCTTTGAGTAATAACAACCAGGTTATAGAATAAAACCAATGCGTTCTTTTTCTCAGTCATTATGAGCTGTCTGAGGCATCCACCTGCACTGAAAGATCACCCAGTCTGTTTAAATCAGGCCCAGATCTCAAGAACGATTCAGTTCTATTCAGCCCCTGCACATTTCTGTGCTCTTAATTTTATGTAGTTCTGTCCATTGCCAGGGCAAACATCCTCTTCATTTTGTCACAATCAAAAGAAATATTGATGTCAGTTAATTTTGACATTTCATGCATGAATTGAAATCAAAGGAAAGATTAATGTGATGCTTCACCAGTGTTTCAGTTGAATGTAGCTGATAGTTCAGTGCATTGCGAGTTGACCAAAATGACTCTGGTTTGAGGAGGTTATACTGTGAAGTGACACCGAATAGTGAAGAGATACTAAGATCCACAGATGCTCAGGTCAGAGGCAATACAGTGTGGAGCTGGAGGAACACAGCTGGCCAGGTAGCATCAGAGGAGCAGGAAAATTAACGTTTTGGATCAGGATCCTTCTTCAGAAATGAGCGGGGAAGGGAGCTCAGAAATAAATAGAGAGGAGGGGTGGGGCTCAGGAAAGTAGGTGGGATGGTGATAGGTGAATGCAGGTAGGCAGTGGTGGGGATTGGTCAATGAGGTAGGAGGGGTGGATGAGGCAAGAGAAGATGGACAAGTTGTGTCAGGTCAAGGAGGTGGGGATGAGAGGGAGGGTTGGTCATGCCTCACTATCATATCTGCAGATAAGGGAGGTGAAGTAGTGGTATGACATTCTGACCTGACATTGGGTACTTTCATCCCTACCCCAGCCAAAGTCTACCCTGTGCGGTTTGTTTCACCACTGCACCCTGCTCCCCCACACCCCAACACCCTTCCCCTCATGGTTTTTCCAGCAAAGCCCCCAATCCCCTAAACATCATACTCTAGGACTTTGAATCTGGAGGCTGCCAGTAGTCCCAGTCCTGGCCACAGCTGCCACTGGTGCTGTTGGGACAACAAAGCCTCTGACCAAGCAGATTGGGAGACAGCTCTGTGAGACAGGAATTCCAGCTGTTCAATGAGCATGTGTCTCAACTCCAGCCAATTAATGCTCCATGGAGTTGTTGTCAATTCTAGGTGAGAAGTAAAATCCTGCCCCATTAAAAAGAGAAAGACACTATATTGAACAGTACCTTTCATCATAGAACATCTCAACAAACCTTACAGCCAATGAAATCCTTTTGAGTAGTGTGAAGCTGGATGTAGACAGCAGGCCAAGCAGCATCTCAGGAGAAAAAAATGATGCTGCTTGGCCTCCAGTGTTCATCCAGCTTCACACTTTGTTATCTTGGATTCTCCAGCATCTGCAGTTCCCATTATCTCTCCTTTTGAATAGTAGTTACTGTTGCAATGTAAGGTTGTTAGTGTTACAGAGATAATGGGAACTGCAGATGCTGGAGAATCCAAGATAACAAAGTGTGGAGCTGGATGAACACAGCAGGCCAAGCAGCATCTCAAGAGTACAAAAAGCTGACGTTTCGGGCCGAGACCCTTCATCAGAGATGTTAGTGTTACAGTTTATTTACATATGCATTTCTTTTAAGAATTCCTATCGCATAGTAACAGGTTTAACAAGTTCACACTGACTCTCTGAAGAGCATCCGAACCAGACTCACCCTATCCCTGTAACCCTGGCACTGTGAGGCAGTAGTGCTAACCACTGAGTCACTGTGCCACCCCCTATAATCTTTGTGGAAGCATTTTTTTAATTAAGTCACCAAATGTCCCCAAATTTTTTGGGGGGGGTGTGCTATCTTTATTGACAGTAATTTCAAAATCTTTTATTTTTACAGCAGAAAACACAATTCTCCAATTTTTTTAGATGGTGTCATTTTGGTTCCTTACAAACTACTTCACCAAAATCAATCATTTTTCAGTAAGGGATGGTAACAGATTTGAAAGGCACAAATCAGTGTTGCAGGATCTTTAATTTCCAATTCTGCAAGTGTCTGTCACAACATGCTGTCCTATATTAAAGTACACCGATGTTCCATTTTACTCTTCTGTCTGAATGTAGAGCTGATTCTTTATTATAAGAGGTGCAAGCTCTTTCTCTCAAATCCATGGACGCTTTTTCTCTGTTATTGTCTTATTAATTATCTAATTGATATCCTGATGAATATTTATTTTCCTTAAAAGTTGCATATTACCCAAAGACAACACTGATTTGATTTTGAAGGCAGGGAAATAAACCAGTCTTTTTTCCATTTCTGTAATTCCAACATCAATTTACTGTCTCAAGAAATTACTTATGTATTTTCAACCACAATGATGTGACGAGTCAGTTGATTTGCTTCCTACTCTCCAAAGCCTCATATATTTAGTTCGATCTATTTTGAACAATGCCTTCATTTCCTCTGGTACAATTAAGATAATGACATTCCGGAGTTTCCAGGCTATTTACTCATAGATTTTCATTTTTATTGATTTCATTCCTGCATCGCTTTTGCCTCCTTGCATACAAGTCGGTAATTCTTCTTTAATTGTGAAGGATAACTCCGTTTTAATTAGCTCATACAATAAGAAAAACTTGGCGAAAGCATATTTAAGTATGGACTGAGAAATATATGAGAACATTATCTGTCAGCAAGAGCGGTGGTAACCAAGGGTAAATTTTTTGTTGCTATGGGATCAGCAGGACAGATTTGCACAGTCTTGAGATAAGCATCTCTAGACAGCAACAAGTGACATACTTGATGAATTAATCTTACTAAACTTTTGAGTCAACCATGAACAACGAGGGTTACAGGCAGGCCTGAAGGAACCAAGCTTGGGATGTGCAGTTAAGAATTGCAAAGGAAATGTGGGCACATAGAATATAAAAACTTAATATGCAGACCCCATGCTTCACTTGGCTATTATCAGAGAGAAACCAGGCTCACTTAAAGAAGATTCAAAAGATTTCAATAAACTGTTTGTTTGGTCAACTGAGGCACTTAAAAGATTGCCGTACAAGTCGTGTTTCTTGCTTAGACCACACGCTAGTAATTAAATTAATCTCATTTGTGTGAGAGCGCTTTAACGTGGGTGGTTGGGTCAGAGGAAGGGCAAATCTCAGAAAAAATATGAACAGAGCTGGAAGAGGACTCCAACCCCCTGATTTCCACCCAGTGCAGTGTGTAAGCTGTGTGCAAGCTGCTGCCTTAGATATGAATTTAGATTGAACTTTGGCTTCAAGGGTTTCCCAGCCTCCTGTACATCTACAGTGAAAGTGAGAAGGTGGGAGGAAAGCAACAACTGAAAAGGCGGGGGATAGAGGTGGGTTAGTGTAGCAGACAAGTGTCACATAGTCACTTGAAGGCCTGAAGATTTTCATGGCTTTATTAACTTCACTACCCTTTGGGGCAATTCATAATTCAAAGTGTAACAGCATGTGATTGTGGACCCAGTGATACCGTCCTACTATCGTTGGACTTGGCACATTCTGCTCATGCCTACTAAAGTACTTCTAACAGGTGATAGGTCCATTTCCTTGATCTTTATCTTGAAATTAAGGCAGATAGCTGAGAGGAGCTGTACACGCTTTTAAAATAAAAATGATGACTTGTTCTGAGAAAAGCATTTTGCTGGAAGAATTTATTTGTTCCATTTTAATGTTTCTTGAATGGTTTGTATTTAATTCAATAAGTCACCCAAATAGCAACAAATAATTATTTATCTCAGGTATATCTTACCATTTCAAAGCTCAGTTTTTCAAAGAGATTATAGTAGCCCCCTGTTGTGTGTCCTGCTGAACTATGACCGGATGGCCTTTCTCCTCTGCCATGTTCAGGTAAGTCCACTGAATGTGAGAGAGTGAGATATAGTGCCATCTTTAATATAGGCAAGCATGTTGTGATGGGCACAAATGATGGTAATACTTCACCCAATGTATTATTCACTATTTATGCCCTGTTTGATATAGGCTCTTAGGAATTGCCGAGTGTTCTTCACATGCAGCATTGCTAGAGTCGCATCTGGAAAGACCATTTACAATTAAGGCTGATATTACATTGTGTGATCAATTTCAGAGCTATATTAGGCTATAGCAGACAACCAAGAAATACCCCAGCATATCTACGTCTGCTCCACTGGCAGTGTAGGTGGAAGATCAATTTCTGTTTAGTTTATGCAAAATAGTCTAATACCAGAACACCAAATGAATACAAGTGCAAATGTAAAGAACATTCTTTCAAGATTACATCATTACATCAAAGCAGAGAACCCTGCCTTTATGGTTAACATGTTTTACAGGATCTTCACTGCAATACATTTTTAATCTTATCCATAAAATATCTTTTTCTAAGAAATAAGCTAATAAATAAGTTTCAGCCCAGACCAACAGGAAACAGTTATACACAAAATGATCCAATAATGTCAGTAAACAGCACCCATGTCTGAGTAATGTCTGTCAGCAAAGTCAGATTGAGTTGAACACTTTGAAATCCTTTAAATTTAATTTGAGCTTTTATCCAGGACTAAATGTAGTATTATTCTCAGACTGAAACATCTTCAATGAAAATTATTGTCTAATCCCTCTGGCAGATTGGAGGTTCCAATGTGAATTGTCATTTCCTGATCAATATTAAGTATAACATTGACATAATAACGAGATTAATAAAAATAGCTGTCTTCAGATATCAATTTACTTCTGTCATTTTCGAACAGTATCCATAAGATGGAAAATTAACAATTATTTTAAGCAGGGAACTTCACAAACTCAATCCTCATTGTGTGACTATTGCCAGATAATTTTACTCTCTTTCCAGTAAATTAACGTATTGTTACATTGTTCAACTTATTTGCGTCTTTTTATTAATTGGTTAATGCTTGAGAAATAGATGGCGCAGTGAATAGGAGGTCTTAACTTGCTACTCTCTCGAACTCATTACATATTTGTGCTCTGATCATCCAAGTGATTCTAATCATTCTGTTCCCCTAAACTCATATTCAAAGGTCTTTCTCGCAGCTTCTTAACATATCATTTTGCTGACTAATCATATGTCATCACACATAATCCTCATTAATGGAAAAAAATCCACTCATATGTTACTTAATACCATTTCCACAACATATTTGAAAGAAATATTGTTAAAAGTAACGGTTCACATAAACAGAGACACTCAAGAAATCACACATCATTGTAACTTACATTGAAAATACACATAATAGGAACTGCTCATCCAGCATGCAGTATAAATGGACTTAACAGACAAATAATGAAATGTGATTTGTATCCATCAGATAACATTAATAATAACTCAGGATATGAGATCAGCCCACGTGTGTGATACAAATTGGAAGCCATCTGTCTTCTAACTAGAAGATATGGTAATGCCAATCATTAGTTGCTGGTTTAAAAATTATTTTGATGAAATTTATTATTCGATAATGAATTCCCACAATTATTTTTATCTAAAAGATTCCAATATTTTATTGCAAGCAAATTATCTGTTGAAATGTAATGGTTCATATTTTACCATATCTTTGACATCTTGTACCATGGTTCCATCATGAACTCTAAATTCTGAAGGTCTTGTACATAACAACTCTCATCATGCCATAATGAATCATCTCAAACAGTGGCTTAAGGCCAATTGCAATCACAAAATTTTCTTCATGACTTTTAAAAGGGGGCAAGAGTAAAAGGTTTGTATTCCTACTTAGAAAGATTTTGGGGTAATATTGTTTAATTCTGACTAATTACTCTCCTGACATTGAGCACTTCAAAAAATGGTTGAAACCGCTAAGACAAAGAAAATGAATGCTCTGAGCTGTGAATTTCAGGGGAAACAGAAGAAATTTGCCACCACGTTTATTTCAGTGAAAGCTTTCAATTCGAAACAGAACTTTGTGGTGTAGCAACTTCAGAAAAGATAAATGAAACATTTCTTCTGTGTTCCAAATGCAGCAGTAAATGATGAGGCTGGTTGGCATGCCAAGCTGGTTTGTTGTTCCACAGACGTTTCATTACCGTACTTGGTAACATCCTCAGTGCAGCTTCCGATTAAGCGTTGGTGTGTTTTCCCGCCTGGTTTTTAAACTCTGGAGTCTGTTGAGCTGGATTGTCTCTCTTCCGGGTCTCCTTGGTAGTGGAATGTATATGGGGGTCGAGTTCTGTGTGTTTATCAATAGCTTTCTTTGTGGAGTGCCAGGCTTCTAGGAATTCCTGCGCCTGTCTCTGCTTAGCTTGTCCCAGGATTTTGGTGTCGTCCCAGTCGAATTGGTGGTTCTCCTTATCCATGGGGATTAAGATGAGTGAGTATTGGTCATGTCTTTTTGTAGCCAGCTGGAGTTTGTGTACCCTTGTTAGTTTCCTTCCTGTTTTGTCCCATGTAGTGTAAATGATGCTATGGCTGGGATTCTGGGCTTTGACAAGTTCATTGATATTGGGCCAGGTTTGGCCTAAATGTGGTGACAATTTTAATGATTCTGAGCAGCTGGAGCCCTGTGCAATGTTTAATTCAAACCCCTTCCTGGAAGCGGCTGTGAGTAACATTTCCGAACAGATTACCGTGCTGTTTAACCTTGCTTGTGTCAGTCGGGAAATGGAGATTATCAGTTTTCAAAATAATGCCAAGTTAACATTAAGGCAATCTACCATAAATTTCTGAAGTCTTTTGAATACTGAAAAGTACAAAAACAACCACAAATCTGTACTGAAGATGACTTTCTATTTGGTTCTATGTAGCTTTGCAAATCCGCCTATTCTGACATGAACTTCATCAAATCTAAATTTCAAACTTGTCTGATTAACAATGATTTGAATGATTCCATCAGAGTTTCCCACTCAGGATAAACACTAGATTAAAATGTGCAGGTCGGCAACATGCAGTGAATTTCACATTGAAATAAAGGTAAAGGTCGGTAAGGTAAGGTAAAGATTGGAAAGGTAAAGATCAGCACAGTGGTTAGCACTACTGCCTCATAGCACCAGGGACCCGGGTTCGATTCCAGCCTCGGCGACTGTCTGTGTGGAGTTTGCACATTCTCCCCGTGTGTGTGTGGGTTTCCTCCGGGTGCCCCGGTTTCCTCCCACAGTCCAAAGATGTGCAGGCTAGGTGGATTGGCCATGCTAAATTGCCTGTAGTGTTCAGGGGTGTGTGGTTTATAGGGGGATGGGTCTGGGTGGGATGCTTCAAGGGGCAGTGTGGACTTGTTGGGCCAAAGGGCCTGTTTCCACACTGTAGGGAATCTAATCAATCTTCTTTCATTTTCACTATGTATATTTGTAATTAAACTGTCACAACTAAATATGGACCCTGGTCAATTCATATTTTTCCCGTAAATATTTTCATGATATTTTTCTATCCATCAGAGTGGCTGTCATTAAGAAAAAGATTGGCAACTCCCTGCTTTAAAGAGTCTCCTTGGTTTAAAGCAGAATCTTCATTTTTAGTGCATGGTACAAGAATAAAGAAAATAAGATGTGGTCTATACAACATCACAAGCAAGAAGCCCCATTTCCTAACCAAGTGTTGAACAGTGAGTCGAGACTCTCATTAATGAGCAGCAAGAGGCATGTTTGCATATTTTAACATCTCATTATTAGTTAATCTCACCTCATTGGTATGCGGTTCCCCATTCTCCCACCCACAGGATAAAAACCAGACAGCGACAATTCTCAACATGGAAGTTCGAGTGGTTACTAGGTGACTCCAGCTTGCCCAGTTACTCGTCTGGATGTCCATCTTAGACAACGGTCACCAATATCTCAGAACACACTCCAACCACACGTATCCTCCATCCAAGAGCATCAGTATCTGAGATGGACCTGCCTCACTGCACAT
This sequence comes from Stegostoma tigrinum, assembly GCF_030684315.1. Classification (NCBI taxonomy): domain Eukaryota; kingdom Metazoa; phylum Chordata; class Chondrichthyes; order Orectolobiformes; family Stegostomatidae; genus Stegostoma; species Stegostoma tigrinum. Next base: position 42,137,529 of record NC_081375.1, on the reverse strand, counting down.
GGCACATCTCTGATCCAATTGCAAGACAGTTTCTGGCTTCATTGCTGCACTTTGGAAAGCACTGGCACCTCTCTTTGTAATGCTGCTGTCAGGATACTTTCAATGCCAGGGCTGTCACCAGTCTCATGGATTCAATCAGGGAGTGTCTCAGGGAACCTTGCTTGTTATTTTAGCACTCACTCACTTTGCACCTGCTTGGATGATCACAATAGCCCCTGCCTGGCCTTGCCTTTTTGTGCAGTGGTAATCATTTTCCAAGGTCCCATAGCCTGCACATGGCACAGGAGCTGCTCACTCCATACTTTGGGCCATCAATCATTGTGCAGCACCAAGGATGCTGGGTCCTGTATCTTCAATCTTGTAGTACAACTAAAGAGACAACTGATTTCAGAGCTAATGATGAAAGGTGAATATGTACTAACAAGTATGGGGAGTCCAAAACTATAGGGAATAGGTTAAAGGTGAGATGGGAAAGATTTAAAAGGGGCCTGAGAGGCCACTTTTTCACGCAAAAGGTGGTGTGTGTGTGTGGAACGAGCTGCCAGAGGAGGTGTCAGAGCGTGGTATAGTTGCAACATTTAAAGGGCATCAGGATGGATTTATGAATAGGAAACGTTTAGAGGAATTTGCATGAAATGTTGGCAAATGGGGCTAGGTCAGATTGGGATGTCTGGTTAGAACGGATGAGTTAGGCCAAAGGGGCTGCTTTTTTTATATACATTCATGGAATGAGGGTGCCATTGGCTAGGCCAACATTTATTGCCTATCCCTAATTGTTCAGATGGCAGTTAAAAGTCTAGAGTCACATGTAAGTTAGCAGACCAGGTAAGGATGGCAATTTCCTTCCCTAAAGTACATCAGTGAACCAGATGGGTTTTTCCCCAACGATTCGTAACAGATTCATGGTTATCATTAGATGCTTTTTATTCTAGATTTTAATTGAATTCAAATTCCACCAAATGCTATGGCAGGATTCAAACTTAGGTCCCAAGAACTTTACAGGTCTTTGTGATTATACCACTGGCCCACTGCTTCCCCATATTTCCATGCTATACAACTCTATGGACTGTATAAATCTATAAATGTGAGACTTTATATAGAGTAAGATGTCAACCGTGCTCTCAGAGGGTCTTCTTCTCCCTTTGCACCCCACTACATCCCAGACAAGTCCCAGAGTCCACAGCTAGGATAAAGTGGAGTCTGTTGGCCTTGGAGTTTTGATTGAAGAACCCATGGGGTTTATGCCTGGGCAACTCATACATGGTCAGTGTGTCCTATCCAAAGGCAGCTGTATCCTTGGTGGCTTGAACTTCCGCCAGACTGAGTGGGGGCACAGACAGGGAGGAGGTGAAAGCGAAGCCACCTTTGGAGTGTCTGCAAAGGAGGCTTATGAGGGGTTGAGTGTCTACTGGTACTGTCCTGTCTCGTTGTGAGGAGGGGACACCTGGAGTGAGGGCAAGCTACTTCACCCTCTTGTCACCTTCCTGTTGAGACTAAGGACCAATTGGTAGAGTGGTGGAGTGCAGCGTTGTCCATATACCCAGTCTGATGGATCTGCAAGCACCAATCTGTCCATACAGGCAGCTAGATGCTCACATGCCAGAGGCAGCAAGGAGAAAACAGCCTTGGTGTGGTCCTGCAAGCTGTGTGCCAATTTGGCCAATACCCCTAACAAAAGTGTCTGCTGCTCCTGTGTTTTCTGGTGCATTGGAAGTTATTAATTGGTGTCACCATAGGGTCAGCTCATGCCTGGAGGTGGGCAAGTGCCTGGTCTCTTGCAGACCTCAGAGGCCCAGCAACCTGGGGTGGTTCTTCCTGAACCAGCTGCGACAATGAGGCTTTCCAGAATGTACTCCCAATCTAGCCTAGATAAAATATCCACTGGGGTGAAGGCATTGGAGATGGTGGTTCATGTAGAAGGCAACCTTGCTGATGCATCCATTGGAGAGACCAATAGCTTCTTTCAACAAAGACAAAAGAAGAAAGTGTTGCAAGCAGGAGGTGAAGGTCTGGGCATGTTAACGGGTGCATTCACAGTGGCGATAATAAAACAGGAGATTTTCAGGTTGCTGTGTGCCAATTTTCCCCTCTCTGGCATTTCCAGGGCACATTACATGAAAAGTGGAGCTCTGGGTTGACAATGCTGAACCAGGTGCCCAACAATGTTTCAAACATGGCATTAGTGCCAAGAATCCTGGGAAATCACAGCAGGGTTGAATTCTTCCACCTGCAGGAATTGGGAGAATACAGCCAGTGAGGCACCATTACGGATCTGGTGCTCATGTACTGGGGTGAGTTCGGAAAGATAGTGTAGGAAAACTTACTAGGCCTAGCAGAAAGAAATCTTCTGTGAAGCACACCAAAATGAACACCTAGCTTATTTCTAGTGAGAGTCAGCCCTATAACATTAAAGCCTGGTACATCTAAGGTTAACCATTTAACATGTTTAAGCTTAAAATATATTAAAATATCTTACTTTGAAGTCTAAACTTGAAGATAGTTTATGTCTTTGCCTTCTCATCGACCAGCCTGTCATGAACCCAAAATCATAATGTGGCCTCAAATTGTGCAACGAAAGATTGTCAAGTCTGGTCATAGATTTGTGAGCAGTTATTGTGGTTTTAGAACAGCCACTAAATGGAAATATGGAGATATGTATTAACTGTTGTTGTATTTGATTCTGATCAACACAGAATACAGGATTAGGGTAGCCAGCTAGAGCAAAAACGGAAATAACATCGAAAGTCTCTGTCTTTCTCCAGCCATTTAGATTTCCAGTTTACTAGTTACCAAATGGCTTGGTGAATTTATATTCTTGGGGAAGTGGATGCCAGCACATCAAGAGCTTGTTAAGAGCTGGTGTTTTTCCATTGCCACTTCCTTGGGCTGGCTCTCAAATACCATAGATAATCCCAGTTTTAATCTCCTCAGGTAGGCTTCCCAGTTATACTAAATCTGGCACAGACACTCACCAACTTGATAAAAATCAAAGATTTTCAGACGGCCTGTGCCTCAACAGCGAGGGAGCTATGGTCGCATCTCTCCATAAGTACAGGAGCTCCATAGGCATCAAGGAAATCATGAACAACAATAAATGGGCTTTATTTCCTGAAAAGAACATCATTTACTAGAAAGTACTTTCGGATAGCCTGAGTTTGCGTATAAATACCAATACCCTTTGTCGGATTTTATTTGGGAGACTGTAATAGTATTAAGTGGTCAACGAAGGATCCTTCCAGGAGGTCACAGCGAGACAGCACCTCCAAATATCCTGCATTCATCTTCCTAATATGTTAAGCAGAAGCTCAGCTAAAGGCTTCTCAAATAACACCCTTATTCAGCTTCGAAGTTGATACTGGACGTATTGCTGAATCTCAGGGAATAGTGAGAGGGAGATGGAATCCATTGCTCATCCCCAATAATTCCCCTGTTTTTCTGAAAATGTGTCAGATTACTTTATTTCACTTCTGTGGCAATGAAGGGTATAAACTAAGTTAATAGTAGCTGTCTTTTCCCTAGGATGGGGGACTTTCAAGTTCAGGGCGCACATTTTTAAATTGAGAGGAGACATATTTAAAAATCGACATGAGGGGCAATTTTTTTAAGCAGAGGATGGTTCGCGTCTGGAATGAACATCCTGAGGGAGTGGTGGATGTGGATACAATAACAATTTTTAAAAGATATTTGGATAAAAATGTGAATAGGAAAGTTTGGAGGGATATGGGCCAGAAGCAAGCAGGTGGAATTAGTTTAGTTTGTGATTATGGTCGGCATGGACTAGTTGGACCAAAGGGTCTGTTTCCATGCTGTGCGACTCTATGGCACACTCTTGGTGCTCAGCATTGGCTGAGTCAATCTGGGGGAGGACAAAGCAAAGCAGTAGAAATGCTGGTGACTTTGGCTGACACTGGCAATACCTATAGGCTGACTGCAAGTAATTTTATAGAAAATACCAGAGATCCTTACTGATCTGCAGCTGATCAAACCAGTTCCCAGGCAGTATGCTGGAGTCTACAGTATAATTGATGACATAGTTGTTGTGACAAATACACCTCCACTGCCTATGCAGCTCACTGTCAAACTTTGTTTCAACATGTACCTCTGAGCTTTTGTAAAATAAATGTGTTTATACCTTCTGTTCTGGTTGTAGCAAACAGCATTAGAATAAAGATCAAAACAGTTCAGTCTTATTTTAGACAGGATTCATGAGAACTGTGGAAATCCCTGGTCCTGGGGTGCTCAGTAGTCAGCACATATCTCTATGATGTACATTTGATGTGAATATTTAAAAGGCACTGTTGCCTTTGTCCTGATGATGACAAGTTGAGAGGCTTTGGCAACGCATCATGTGCAGGTTTGAGACCGACAAGTATCGGAAATTCACATTTTTTAAAACCTATTTTTCTAATCAACCTGTTCAGAGATGTTATACACCTCTGGAGCAGGTAGGACTTGAACCAGGGCCTCCTGGCTCAGAGGCAGGGACATTGCCATTGTGCCAACCCACATTAGAACAGTGTTAAGTGTAGTTGCCAGTTAATTACAACACTGGTTCTAGCTATGCTACTTCTGCAGCCTTGTGTTTTCTAACCTTCAGTTCAGTGATAATATGCATGTGAAGAAGGGAAAATTATATAAGGTTCCAGAGGGCAATTGGAGGGTAAAGAAGCCTTGGCATTTTCTACTATTCTCATACATTAGCAAGAAGAATCAGAAAATATACAACCGATAAAAACAAAAGTGAAGATAAAAATGAATTGGAAAAATGTCTGTACTAACTTCTCACTCTCGTTCCACAGAGGGAAATCTCCACAAAGATTTGGAAAGTGAAGGGCAAAACCCTGGAATAAAGTATGCAACCAGTGTTGTGTGTCAAATGGGTCAAGTTGGGACCTTCATCAATAGTGTTGGTATGAAGTGTGACAGGTAGGCTTTTCCTCTGTGCAAAATGTCAAAGTTCTTCAGCTTTACGCAAGACATAGAAAAAACATTGGAATGGTGTTTATACACCTGGAACGGTCTTGAATGAGAAAGCAAGAGGGTTTTCACTGTGGCTAACATTCTTCAACCCCTATTTTAATCAATCAACATTCACAAAATACACAAAGCTGGGAGGTTAAGCTTTCAAAGTGCTGATGTTACAGATTAATATATCTGCACTTGTTTTCAGCCTGGCTATTTTGTGCACTCAGGTACCTTTATTCAAAATAAATTATTCATGCTTGTAAAACTTTTCCCAAACGGTCATTCTCATTTCCGAATTTAAATGGGTTAGTTCAGGTTTTGTTGAAAATGCTGTTTTAAACAGCTCAATAAAATAGCCTGATAAAAATTCAGATTTCAATCTGAATTCAGATTCAGTGCATCTAAACTGAAGAAAATTTAAATTGGTCCAGAAAATCAATAATTCCTTGTCACTATTTTGGAGTTAGGTCACCTCTCGAGCAAGCACCAACTCATTAAGAATTAAACAGTACTAATTTAAACAGTTTGTGAACAAATGTCAATGACTAATTCCACTTATAATTTTGCAATAAAGCACTGTCTACAGAATCCCAACAGATTTTGTGTTCTGAATAATGGTAAACCAGAAGCCAGGCTGGACATCTATTTGTTCCTTCCACTGATCTGCATTTACAGGCAACAGAGAATCTCTGAGCGAGAGCTCAGAAAGCTCAGTAATTCAAGGGTCATTATCGTCATTGTAAACTCAACTTTACATACAGTGTTAATTCCATCTGGAAAGATTCTGGGTAGTGTGGATGTGCAGAAGGATCTTGGTGTCCATGTATACAGATCCCTGAAAGTTGCCACCCAGGTTGATAGTGCTGTTAAGGCGGCTTACAGTGTGTTGGGTTTTATTGGTAGAGGGATTGAGTTCAGGAACCGTGATGTCATGCTGCAACTGTACAAAATGCTAGTGCAGCCTCATTTGGAACATTGCATGCAGTTCTGGTCACCCCATTACAGGAGGGATGTGGAAGCATTGGAAAAGGTGCAGAGGAGTTTTACCAGGAAGTTGCCTGGTCTGGAGCGGAGGCCTTATGAAGAAAGACTGAGGGACTCGGGTCTGTTTCATTGGAGAGAAGAAGGCTAAGAGGGGATTTAAAAGAGACATTCAAGATGATCAGAGGATTAGATAGGGTGGACAGTGAGAGTCTTTTTCCGAGGATGATGACGTCAGCTTGTACGAGGGGGCATAGCTACAAATTGAGGGGTGACAGATTTAAGACAGATGTCAGAGGCAGGTTCTTTACTCAGAGTGGTAAGGGTGTGGAATGCCCTGACTGCCAATGAAGTGAACTCAGCCACTTCAGGGGCATTTAAACAATCCTTGGGTAAGCATATGGATAATGATGGGATCATGTAGGGGGATGGGCTTAGATTAGTTCACAGGCCAGCACAACATCGAGGGCTGAAGGGCCTGTTCTGCGCTGTATTGTTCTATGTTCTATGTTCTAAGCTTTAATGTTGTGTGTATCAAATGGTTTGGATTATGTTCCCTATAAAATTCATTTATAATTACTACCATGCTATTTTGTAACCAGGGATACAACTAATAATACCAGATCTTGTTTCGCACATTGTTTATCTTTGATATTACAGGTAATTGTATTCATGAACTTGTCTTTTCCAGGTTAAAACAAAGTTCCTTTACCTATACTTGATGCATATTTGCAGGGTAAAAGGTAAAGTTACCAAAGTCTTCCCAGACCATAGGGCTGTTCGCTCATTAAAGAGAGATTGACTGATGGTGGTCTAACCTGAAGGTCACCACACCTAAGGGGAGAAATTGAGAAGGTGTGTCTTTCAAGGCAGCCTCAACCATGCAGGAATTGAACCCATGCTGTAGGCATCACTCTGCATTGAAATGCCAGCTGTTCAGCCAACTAAGCTAACTGTTCAAATGTGTCATGGCACACCCCTGGAGCAGAGAGGATCTCTCGCCCTCTTGAAGCTCTGAGCTTGGGGCACAAGGTACCAAATCGTGGACATTCTGTCCCAGAGTTAAGGACACTACCACTGTGCCATAAACCACCCCATCCCTGAGTTGTAATGTTAGGCATTAATGGCACAACATTCATGAATGTACTGCTTCATTTGCATTTCAAAAGGCAGATCACAGGGCTAAGATAAAGTGTTCAAGCATCAATACATGTTTTGAAGTCATTTTATGATATGTGGTCAGAAACAGATGTTATCATTACCACAATAAGTAACTGCTGTTTTAACATTACAAGTTTAATAGCCTAACTAATATTCTGTAGCTTTCTCCACAGAGTGACTGCAAATGTTCATTTTTTAAGGAATGAAATGCTTCAATTCTTACAATATTTTGGATTTTGCTTAAGAGCAAGGTGAATTGAGTCATATGTAAACAGAACAATAAAGTATTCAATTTCCTGAGGGATCTCGGTGGTACGCAATGAAAGGATTTTGCTATTTAACAACATACAAATCAGCTAGGAGCTTCAGTCTTTCCTTCTTCTGAAAATTCCAAAAGAGCCTGCAATAAATTGACTAATGGATGTTAAAAGCTTTTTCACAAACTCTAACTAGCCAATTAGGCTGATTGGAAACAAGAAAACAATTTGATTTTGCTTGCACTTCTGTGAAGGATTTGGCAGAGAGGATGAATTTTATTTATCTTTCATTTCTGGGGCTTTGTGCGTAAGTCTCTATTGATGAGAGGTGTTTAAAACTCATCTCTTTTTCTGTTGGGCCTCGTTCTTTCTTGCTGTTCAACTCCTGCTGAAAAATATCTCAATCATCCCTTCCAGTTGAAGTGGCCAAGGTAAACTCAGTTTCTCAATTAACAAAACTGGGGGGAGCACAGTGGCTCAGTGGTTAGCGCTGCTGTCACACAGCACCAGGAACCAGCGTTCAATCCCACCCTCAGGCAACTAGCTGTGTGGAGTTTGCACATTCTCCCTGCATCTACATGGGTTTCCTTCCAAACACACGCAGGCTAGATAGATTAGCCATGCTAAATTGCTCATTGTGTTCAGGGATGTGTAGATTAGGTGGAATACTCTGAGGGTCGGTGTGGACTTGTTGGGCCAAAGGGCCTGTGTCCACACTCAAGGGATTTTATAAACTATTCTGTCTTTTCCTCCAAGTTTTAAAAAAACCTTAACTGTTACTCTCCTGAATGTCCCCAGGATATTACTTGAAACCTTCACTCTGAAGTCTTAATTTCACTTACTGAAGCTGAATCCTTCACTCATGCACAAGCAGCTTGACCTTCCCTCTCATACAAAGAGGGAAAATTATGAGAGAGAGAGAGATCACTTTTAAAAAACTGCTGAGATGCTTCAAATGCAAAATGAAAAAGCATCATAGATAGTTCTTGAGCGACCTCAAGTAAATTTTAAAAATTCTCTCCCTGACTCTTGCAGCTCAAATTTATTCATTCTATCACAGTATGACTAAGTTTTCTTAAAACTACCCATTTCTACACAATCAGACCCATGGTGACAGAGAACAAATATTTTGAAATAATTTACCGTCAATATTGTTGCATGAATATGATGCATGGCTCACATCCTTTAATATGTGCTGGATCAGAGATGGTCTGTAGAGCTAACAGCCTAAGCAGGAAGCAAAGCTACATTTTTTTCAGCAAAGCTGAGGCATTTTGGAGCAAGTGCAGAATGCCTTTTATGCCAAGGTTTAAACTTAAGTCAGATAGGATTGGAGCTTATGTAGAGAAAACAGGCAGCCTGGTTAAAAATATTTAACATATATTTAAGCGAACATTGTCACAACTGTATCTATGTTTAAGGGTATAGACTGCAGCCACAGCAGTTGCAATAATTCATTTATTGTCCTTTTATTTACTGCCATTTATTAATTAATTATCCCGAGTACCAGTCTGCTAGGCTCGGGACCACAGACGTCAAGAAGAAAACTTGATACTTAGAAAGTCTGAACATTCACAGAATCACTACTGTTCAGAAAGGGACCATTCAGTCCAGCACAGCCCGAGCATTTTGACTCAATGCCAGCTTCCTGCCTTTTCTCTATAACCTTGCCCACTGTTTCAATTCTAAAGGTTTGTGAGAACAGGCGTGAATACCATCAAGATCCTGCAAAATAGTGTAACTTGAAACACACAAATGACAAAACTTTAATGTATGGGGAGAGGCTGAATAGGCTGGGACTATTTTCCTTGGAACATTAGAGGCTGAAAGGTGACCTTATAATGGTTTATACAATCATGAGGGGCTTGGATAGGGTAAATAGCCAAGGTCTTCTCGCCAGGGTGGGGGAATCCAAAACTAGATTTAAGGTGAGATGGGAAAGATTTAAAAGGGACTTAGGGCAACAATTTCACAAAGAGCGTGGTGCATGTATGAAATGACCTGCCAGAGAAAGTGGTGTAATGACGTTGAAAAGGCATCACATTGGGTACATGAATAGGCAGGGTTTAGAGGGATATGGGCCAAATACTGGTAATGGCACTAGATTAATTTAGGATATCTGGTCAGCCTGGATGATTTGGACCAAAGAGTCTGTTTTGATGCTGTACAGCTATATAATTCCACGACGCTAAAGTTAGAAGATAAAATAACAAGGAGGTCATCGAGAAAGGGGAACCCAACAACTAAAACATGATTTTCTAGAGCAGAGCATTGCCATGTTCTGTCTAAGTATGTTCATTTAACCCTTAATACAGAAGCAACTTCTTGACTTCCCAGCTGGGGTGCTCTTTTCTGATACAGGACCATAGATTTACTCTAACAGTGCAATCTGATATAAGCATGAATAGCACAAAAAACTCATTATTAATGAAGAGATTATATTATGGCGCTTTAACTGCTGCTTGAAAACCACAGTCTTCAGCAATACTTACCATTGTCCTCTCCACAAGCCCTAGATTGCTGCGTTTAATGAAATTCATGGCTGGCATCTGCCTCTACGAAATGTATCCTGCTGCCAGTGTGTTTTGCAATTGCTTCCTGTCTTGTTCAAAGTTCAATTCAAGATGATAAGCAGTTGAAAATGGAAATGCATCTCACATACTGACCAAGTAACTTTATCATCCAGTGAATATCAGAATTAGACTCGTGCTCTCATCCAAAACAGTCAGAGATCTTATTAAAATATTTAACTTACCATGTGGTGATGGTCATGAGTTATAAATGTTAAGCCAAAATTTGAGTGCCAATGGGCAAATGCATTCAGCTATTGGTAAAGGGCAACCTGTAACTCATCCAATGGTCTTTTTGGGTCTACTGAAGGTAGAAAATAAATATAAAGGCTGTTTGTGTCAAGCCAGAAGGTAGAACCAGTAAAACAGGTGAATGAGCATGACTCATCTTGTATACTTCAACATGTAGTTCCAATATGAACTATGCATTCATTTCCAAGCATTACAGCTTTTTAAAATTAGTTTTCCTCTCATGAATTGTCCACAAAAATGCACAGGCTGACTACCAGATACACGTGATCTCCTCTCCCCCGCTATCATACCCCACAAAACCTTCTACCATCTTTATGGCCTGGGCTCTTTCCTCAAATATTATCTAGAAATCACCAATAAAGAGGGTGAAGGGAGCCACCAGTGCACATTTCAGATAGAGGGCAGTGTATCTGCTGTCCAGGTTATGGTACATTCCAGATCACCTGCAGTTGGAAACTGTAGTGACTGTAACAAGGTCAGCCATCTGGGCCTCAGAATATGAGTTCCCTGATTGGGGCTGTTAATCTGGTCCAATCAGGGAGACCTGGCTGGCATAAAAGGATGAATGTCAGGAGTATGTATCCGCTGAACGCCTGACTCAGTGAGAGGCAGTGCTATTGTCAAAGGCAAGATAACAAAGTGTGAAGCTGGATGATTCACAGCAGGCTAAGCAGCATCTTGGGAGCACAAAAGCTGACGTTTCGGGCCTAGGCCCTTCATCAGAGCTCTAGGCCTGAAACTTCAGCTTTTGTGCTTCTAAGATGCTACTTGGCCTGCTGTGTTCATCCAGCTCCCCACTTTGTTATCTCGGATTCTACAGCATCTGCAGTTCCCATCATCTCTGATCACAATTTTATCGTCAAAGGCAATGCATTTATAAATAAAGGGTAACTGGTGATGGGATGCCAGCCTCTGAAGAGTTATTTCAAAACTCTTTGATGAATTTGTTTGATTCAATATCGATTTTTTTTTCTAATGAGCTGTTGTCAATTGCCCGTTGACATAATTTTTGATGTTTTCTCAATGGTGGCAATGGCATCGATGGTAATGATCCTAGAGAACCACCTAGTGGTTGGAGACTGCAACTCCATAATGTGAAATCAAAGTGACTGAGGACCTTGACAAGGGAATTCACTGTGACTTATACAAGTAGAAAAGTGTGGTCATAAACTTCAAAGCAGGAGTTCAAACAAATTCATGTATTATGTTCATGATTGGATATATCTACAGGTTTCAAATGCATGGATTTTCAGAATTGCCAAGAATAGATTGCATTTATCACTGAGAGATAAAGGAGATAAGGCAATGTGAGGACTTGACCATAATTATAGTGACTCAGGAGACAAAGAAATATTATAGATTGGAAGAAGGTTAATACGTTGTTCAGAAATCAATAAGAATTTATTAATCAGATACTGTTCATGACTGAGTCATTATTGTTACTACAGATTGGGTCTATGATAATGGATTTAATAATCAGGTGTAAATGTGAAGACTATCTGTACAATAATGACGATAAATAATAGAGAAAGAAAATGACGGGCCAACCTCCTCCATCTCTTTGAAGAAGAGTTATCCCAAAACCAGCATAAACTTGTCAAAGTAAAGAAACCTGTTATACACAAAGCTAAACTGAACTTATACCTCACAATGTAATAGGTTCACTGCCACCATCATCTTTATGGATAGGAATCTACAGGGCCTGCTTGGTCTGCTGTTGAGGAGGAAAACCACTTCCCGGTCAAACTAGTAGTCTCTTATATTGAACAAGGACTAGTTTATTGTATTAACAACCAGTTACTGGTTCTATTGATACATAGTCGTTTTTACAGAGCCTAGATGTAGGATCTTATTCCTTCAGAATCCTAATCTGTTCTGCGCACAAGTGGTACTTAAGGAATTCCACAATCCTTTCAGATGCTTACAACTCACACAACAATGCTCAGACAACCCCAACGCATCAGCACACTTCCATAGGAAAAATTGTGAGATAAATTGAAAGCTTTTGGGATTCCAGGTAAAACCAAGCTATCAATATGAAATTGCCCAAAAGATAGAAAGCAGTAGCATTTGTTACATTGCCGGGGAATACAGTTTAAAAAGAATAGTAATATTTACTGGTCCTCCAACACACTGCTTCAGGGCAATATTTCTCTTCACCAGGTTTACCAGCTATACCTTTCGTGAGTGGGGCATCCCAGAGATCAGTGTAGCAACGATAGCTGTTTCTAATTTGAATAAATTCCTTGAATTTGGATACCCCGATGTTAACTTGTGAACTGTGGGCAAGACCAAACTGGAGGACAGTGAAATTAGTGGAAATAACGTAACATATCTGTGAAAACCAAAGGGCAAATTTAAACAAATGTAAATGTAAAATATATAGAAATGAAAACTGAGCAGGCTGTATAATTTAGGAGATAGTAGGAACTGCAGATGCTGAAGAATCTGAGATAACGAGGTGTAGAGCTGAATGAACACAGCGAGCCAAGCAGCATCAGAGGAGCAGGAAGGCTGACGTTTCGGGCCTAGACCCTTCTTCATAAAATCTGAAGAGGGTCTAGGCCCGAAATGTCAGCCTTCCTGCTCCTCTGATGCTGCTTGGCCTGCTGTGTTCATCCAGCTCTACACCTTGTTATTTCTGTATAGTTTAGTAATGGTGTTGTAAAAGCTGAAAACACAGATAGAGAACGCAACAAACTCAACATGCCCAACTGATGTAGAATACGCATGACAAAACCAATAAAATTGTGAGCTATACAACCAAAACAATAGTATACAAGTTAGAGAAAGTGGTGATGAAACTCCATAGTGCTCTGGTCAGGGAACAGCTTAAGTATTCTGAGTCATTTTCTATGATGAAATGCAAAGGAGATATTCAAATTATGGAACTAGTGTGTTGAAGAGCCATATGGCTGATCTACATTATCTGAAATCACAAGAGAAACACATAATTTCTTGCAATGAAGGGAAATACCTGTATTGGAAATATATGACTGCAAACAGTTTGGAAATATTTTGTGTAAAATGAATTTAACTTAAACTGAATAAATAGTGTTGTGAGGTTGGTTAGAGTACTTGTAGATTGGGAGGCAGGAAGTTAGAAGTTGATATTTGTAAAATGCTAGGGGGGGGGAAGCATTTCATGGTCTCTGTGCTTTTTCTGTACTTAGATGTTTAAAATGGATGTCTGTGAGCAGCAGCTTGAAGTTTTGCAAGTACATAGAGAGATCACTAATTGAAACATTTACATCAAAAGGCTGTACAGTTAGCAGGACAAGCAACGTCTAAATAACAACAGTATTAAAAGCACAACTAGTTAATATTCCTGACAAGAGAATTGACGGAGAAGGCACAGGACATTCTAGAAACCTGGCTGTAATTTCCAGAGACTAAATTCTTTTTTCTATGTGAGTGGGACTTATATTTATTGGAACAGCATACCATTAGAACCTTACGTTATTCAGGAATAGTTAGTAGTCAGAAGGGATTTATTCAGTTTGTTAGTAGTTTAAATTTGTTCCTTGTTAGTTAGATAAATAAGTTGTTACTTGTTACTTTTAAAGTTAGTGTCAGGGATTTATTTTATTTAACCATTAGAAGTTGCTAAAAGGCAGGTTACACCACTTTTCACATTCCTTTTACAGATTATGGGGCAAGATGCTCCTCTTTGGGTACTTCATTTTTTGTTCTCAGAGGGGAGTCACCTTCCACTTTATAACAGATTGGGGGCTCGTCCAGGGTTTGGACAGATTAGAACAGATTTAGGATACAAAAGGCACCAGTAAATTTAAACAGACTTGAGGACTAGTGTCCTAGGCCTTTCAGTAAAACTTACGTGAGAAATGGAAATCTATTTAATTTTCAGTTCTTTGTTAAATCAAAAATGGGGTAATGGCTCTTTCAAGCACTAAGAGTTTTTTGGGGGTGGAAGAAGTGACTTTGGGGGTTTTACTGAAGGTGAGCAAGGCAAAGCTGTTGGAATTGGCAGACAAGCTGGAGCTGGGGTTGCCTTTGTTTATGGGAAGAGAAGTGGTAATTACAGCAATAGCTCAACATTTAAATTTACTTGAAAGGCCATCAGAATCTTTGGAAATAGCTAGAATTCAATTGCAGATGAAGCAGCTGGAACATGAAAGGGAACTGAAACACTTCGAATAATGGTTAAAAGCAAAGAAAATAAAAGAAAAGGAAAGAATTGCCCTGGCAGAACAAAAAGAAGAGGAAGGCCCTAGCAGAAGAAAGGGAAAAAGAAGGAGAAAGGGAGACAGTTTGAACTTCAGAAGTTGGCAATTAGACGGGAAAGTCGACTCAAAAGGATGGAGGTGAAGATCGAAGGTGTAGGCTTAGTGAGGAGGGTGGTGATGATGAGCAAACCCATCATAGCCAAAGGCCTGGTGGGGATATATGCAAATATTTCCAAACATTACCAAAATTTGATGAAAAAGATGTAGAAGCCTTTTTCATTTCCTTCGAGATGTTGGCTAAACAGATGAACTGGCCAGAGACTATATGGGTAATGTTAATTCAGACCACGTTGGTAGACAGGGCTGGAAAGGTGTTTGCAGCACTGTTAGAGGCGGTGTCAGGAGAATAAGAAGAATGTCTTTGGATTAGTACCAGAAATGTAAAGACAACGGTTTAGAAATGTCAGAAAGAACCCAGGTCACACATGTATTGAATTTGAAAGAATTAAACACAGCAGCTTTGATAGATGGATGAGTTCATTAAAGATAAGAAAGACATATGAGGCTCTGAGACATATTATTCTGCTAGAAGAGTTTAAAAACTCCCTTCCAGAAGTGATAAGAACTGATGCTGAGGAACAGAAGGTTAAGACAGTGAGAAGAGCTGCTGAGGTGGTGGATGAATATGCTCGGATGCATAAATCGAAACCTAGCTTCTGACAGCAATTTCATTCCGCAAGTGATAGAAATTGGGAAAGAGGGAGAGCCTTCAATGGAAGCAAACATTAAATCACACTGGAAACAGTTTACCACAGGTGAGAAAAGAAACCCAAGGAGTGAAAAGAGGTAAAAGACCTTGGGGTGTTTTCACTGTTATGGAGCGGGACACACAAAGTCACAGCACTGGTGGTTTAAGAGAGACATTGGGAAAAAGCATTGGTAAATCAGGCTAAACCAATGAGATAATTAAAGGTGGTAAGGAAATCCCAAGAGAAGTCAAGCAGCTGCAGGAGCTGTGCAGCCTAGTCACAGGCTGGATAGTAAGAAAGCGCCCAATATTTTCAAATACTTCAGCTGTTTAGGTAAGATTTACTCAGGTAGAACGGGGGAGTAGGGAAAGAAGTTAAAATGTTGGAAGCTAGTCTATATCAAATAGTAAGAGATGAAAGCATTTGCACTCCTTTTAAAATATTGCCCAAGAGAGTGGTAATCCATGGAATAAATGGAGAGAGGAGTAGTGTTCCCCTGTATAGGATAAGGCTGGAAAGCCTAATCATGACTGACAAAGTGACAGTGAGAGTGGTGGGAAAACTGGCTATTCCAGGAATATAGTTTGTTCTTAGAAACGATATAGCTGGAGCGATGCCATTGTAATGGAAAAGCCAAAAGAAAACAAGAGAACTGAAGATTTACAAGAATTTTTCCAGACTGCATTGTGACAGGATCCCACAGCCAATGGTTAAAACAAGAAGGGAAAACAAAAGAGAAAGATGAAGGAGTTGAGGTTCGGTTAGCTGATAATTTGTTTGATGAAGAAGTCAAGGAAAATCCTAAGCAGATAGAAGATCAGGCTGAGATGTTTAGTTCCTAGAGGTTAATGGAGTTACAACAAAAAGATGAGAAGATAAAGGATTTATATCCTAACACCTACTTGGAAAAAGAATCAGTGTGTATTCCAGAATGTTATTACTTTAACAATAAAATCTTAAGGTGGAAATGGAGACTTTGTCAGGTTAGTGCAGATGAGAAATGGGTGGAAGTTCACCAGGTTGTGTTGCCAGTAGAATACTGACAGGAAGTAATGTGGGGACCACACAAATTACCTGTAGGTGGTCATCTAGAAGCGAGGAAGACTCAGGTTAAGATACAGAAGCATTTCTATTGGCCTGGATTACATAAAGATGTGGTTGAACTTTGCCCAACCTGTCAGACATGTCAGACGGTAGGAAAGCCAGAAGGACTAATAAAACCAGTTCCTTTGATGCCAATTCCCACATTTGAAGAACCTTTCATGCGGGTTATAATTGATTGTGTAAGTCCCCTTCCTAAAACCAAAAGTGGGAACCCGTATTTGTTCACCATAATGGATGTGTTTATCAGGTTTCTAGAAGCATTTCTGTTACAGAAATTCAAGGTAAAAAGGGTGGTGGAGGAGTTTCTGGCTTTCTTAACCCATTATCTCCTACCCAGGGAGATTCAGACAGACCAAGGAATCAGTTTTACTGCCAAATTATTTAAGGTGGACATGGGTAGTTGAGGCATCAAACACTTTATATCTAGTGTGTACCATCCTGAATCCCAGGGAGCATTGGAAAAGTGGCATTAGACCCTAAAGACAATGCTGAGAGCTTATTGCCAGGATCACCCAAATGTTTGGGGTAATAAAAGTATCCTATTTGTGTTATTTGCTATTAGAGATACTCCAAATAAATTGGCTCAGTTTACTCTATTTGAACTGATATTCGGACACAAAGTAAGAGGAGCTTTAAAATTAATTAAGGAAAAGTGATAGGTCCGAATTTAGAGGTCTCATAGTTGCACACTGCATTTGAGGTGAAAGATTAAACAGAGTCAATGAATTAGCTACTCAACATTTGAAGGTGGCACAGAGGTTAGCACTGCTGCCTCACAGCGCCAGGGACCAGGATTCGGTTCCAGTCACGGGCGACTGTCTGTGTGGAGTTTGCACATTCTCCCCATGTCTGTATGCATTTCTTCCGGGTGCGCCAGTTTCCTCACACAGTCCAAAGATGTGCAGGCTAGGTGGATTGGCCATGCTAAATTGCCCCTAGTGTTCAGGGAGATGTAGATTAGGTGGGCTACAGGGGGATGGGTCTGGGATGCTCTGAAGTTCGGTGTGAACTTGTTGGGCAGAAGACCTTTTTCTACACTGTAGGGATTCTATATCTATATCATGGTAACTGATTCAACAACATCTAATGAAGCAAGAAGCAAATAAGAAATCTAAAATTCATATATTTGCCTGTGCGACTAAAATATTGGTGCTGTTACCAGTGGTAGGAGAACCTTCAAAGCAAGGTTTAGCAGTCCCTATCAGATTGAAAAGAAGGTAAGTCAGGTGAATTATCTGGTAGAGATGCCAGACAGAAAAAAAAAATCAGGTATGTCATGGGAATATTCTGAAACATTATTATGACAGGGAAAGGGAACCAGAGAAACAGGTATTAGTTATTGCCACTTAGAGTAAGGAATCAAATCCAGGTGATTTGGGTTTTGATGAGCCTCAGAATAAATTGAATAATGAGCAAGTCCTTAAGGAATGGGATAGGGTAGTGAATTATCTGTCCCAGTAACAGAGAACTGAATTGAAAAACCTTGTTAAAGTGCTTTGAGGACCTGTGTAGAAATGATCTTATTGAATGGGAGAGAAAGCTCAAAGGATCGAGTGACCTGTTCTTGTTCATTGTAGATGTTCGCATGTCTATTCTCACTTGCTCAGTATCAATCATCTCACTCACTCTCTCTTACCCTGTGACAGTCCAGTTTCTCTCTCTTTCTCATTCTGCATCAGTCCTCTTTCATATTACACTGCATCAGTCTGCTCCCTATCCAAGTCAGTGTGTGTGTGTACGCTCTCCAAGCACACTGTTTCAGTCTGCTTTCTCTGTCTCTCTCTCCATCTCGCTCTCTCGCTCTAATCAATACTGCATCAATCCACTGTCTCTCTTGCTCTTTGTCAGCCAGCAGTTGCAGGACAAATTTAAACAATATGCAGCTCATGAGACATAATACGCCAAAACAGAAATTGCTGGAAAGGCTCAGCAGGTCTGGCAGGATCTGTGGAGAGAAACCTTTGTTAACATTTAGGGTTCAGTGACCCTTCCTCAGAACTGAACCCAAAATGCTAAATCTAATTTCTCTCCACAGATGCTGCCAGGCCTGCTGAACCTTTCCAGCAATTTCTGTTTTTGCTTCTGATTTCCAGCATCTACACAATTCTTTTGGTTTTTACTGAATTAAACAAGTTTCTTCTCATTTATATATTAACCACCACAAGAGGGTGCTATTACATCGCTCCCCCTTCAACAAATGTTCTACACAATCCATACAACTTTTATACATCTCTTGATTTACATTTATTTAGAAATCTAACAAAACCACTAGTTTCCTGTTCCCATGAGGATACCTCCTTTCTTGACTCAAACATTCAAAATTTAGGGAATGTTCTTGACCTGTTTTAGCCTAAGCCTGGGGAGGCATTTTCTCTATCTCTGACTGATTTTTGTCCTTCAACTTTCTGACACTGACTCAATTGAAACTGGTTTCAAACACAACTTGTGTTCGAGTAGCAGTTGATACACTACTCATATTCCAACTATCCAATTCATTACACTATTATATTCTGCTCTGTGGGACTTGATTGGCCAGGACCTGCTGGAGGTGTATGATTGTGCATGGTACCTGCCAGAATCACAAATCCATGAGGAAGGGTATTGTCACCCTCATCTACAAGCAGAAGGGGGCAAGGAAGGAAATTAGAAATTGGCGAACAGATTAACTGTTGAATATGGATTACCTTGTCATTGCCAACCAGGTCAGGTCTGTTCAGGGATTGGTGATTCACCCTTACTAAAGCTGTGCTGAAATGGGCAGGAAGATCACGGAGAGCCTCATGCTCCACAGGGATACCATCGCCTACATGCAGTACCGGGGGATGGACATCTGCTTCATCAGCCTGGACCAGGAGAAGGCCTTCGACAGGATATTGTACACTCACATGGTGGATGTGGTCTCCAAAATGGGTTTCGGGTTTCTGCAACTGTGTCCGACTGCTCTACAACAGCAGTCACAATCGATGGGTGGCAATCAGAAAGCCTTCCAATCAGAACTGGAGTCAGGCAGGACTGCCCTCTCTCTGCTGCCTTATTTGCGTGCTGTTTGTAGCCTTTCGCTGAATCCATCAGGAAAGACGGGCCTGAAAGGGGTGACTATTGCGGTCAGTGGAGGCCTGCAAGTCGAAGCCTCCCTGTATATGAATGATGTCGCCACTTTCTGCTCAGATCAACTATAGGTGCACAGACTCACTAGCATCTATGACCAATCTGAACTTGCTTCGGGTGCCAAGGTCAATAGGGGCAAGTGCTCAGCCATGTTCTTTGGGAGACCAATGGGCAGAGCAAACCTTTAACCCAATCACTGTCAGATCAGATTACCTGAAGGTGCTGGGTATTTGGTTCAGAGAGGCTATGGTGTGAGCCAAAACTTGGGAGGAGTGTGCCATTAAAGCAAAGCAGAAGCTAGGCAGACGGGAGTACTGGTCCCTCTCCATTGAGGATAAAAACCTGGTCATTAGATGTGTAATACTCTGTATTGTTGTATATGGAGCAGGTCCGGCCTATTCCCCAAATCTAACCACTGCAGTCACCTGGGCCATCTTTCACTTCCTGCAGATGTCAACAATGAACCGAATCTGAAGGGACATTATGTGTAAAGAACTGGAAAAAACGGAGAGAAACATACCCAATGCAACCCTCACCCTGATGCCCACTTCTGTATTTGGAGACTGCCGATGCTGGAGTCTGAGACAACACAGTGCGGACTTGGAGGAGCGCAGCAGGCCAGGCAGCATCAGAGGAGCAGGAAAGCTGATGTTTCGGGTCGGGACCCTTCTTCAGAAATGGGGGAGGGGAAGGGGGCTCTGAAATAGAGAGGGGAGGGTGGTGATAGCTGGTAGATTGTGGTGGGGATTGGCCAGTGAGGTGGGAACAGAAGATAGGTGGGAGAGAAGACAGAAAAGGTCAAGGAGGCAGGGATGATGTGGGGGCACTGGTCTTGGAATGAGGTTGACAGTGGGAAGATTTTGAAGCTGGTATGGTCCACATTGAGACCATTGGGTTGTGGGGTTCCAATGCAGAATATGAGATGCTGTTCCTCCAGTTTCCGGGTGGCATCGTTGTGACACAGGAGGCGGCCCAGGATGGACATGTCATCCAGGGAGTGGGAGGGGGAGTTGAAGTGGTTTGTGACTGGGAGGTGTTGTCGTTTGTCACGAACCAAGCATAGGTGCTCTACAAAGCAGTCTCCAAGCCTCTGCTTGGTCTCACCGATGTAGAGGAAGCCACATCAGGAATAGTGGATGCAATATACCACGTTAGCAGATGCGCAGGTGAACATCTGTTTTACATGGAAGGTTTTTTTGGGGCCTAGTATGGAGCTTCATCCCTATTTCCTTGACCTCTCTGACCTCTCTCCCACAAATCAGCTCCTCCCACCTCAGTGACCAATCCCCACCACTACCTTATCTGCTATCACCGCCACCCCCCCCTATTTATTTCAGAGCCCCCTTCCCCTCCCCCCTTTCTGAAGAAGGGTCCCGACCCTGGGCTCCTTTGATGCTGCCTGGCCTGTTGTGCTCCTCCAGCTCCACAGTGAGTTACTTCTGTATTTGGTTGTATTGAGCTGCGCATAGACCCTCTGTACGCAAACACAAATTGTCACCACGTACTGAGTTTCTACCTGTCCCTGGTGTTACAAAGATAGTCTGGACCTTTTGCCGCAGAAAGCTCCAAGTAGTTGGATTCTTCCATATCACCTGTCCTTCATGGAGAAATTTGTGAAGGAAAACACCTTTGACCACAAATCCATCAGGAAGTGGTCAGCATGTAGCATCCTCCAGGCCTTCAGGAAAATTAGAGGGTGGGTCGTGTTGAGTGGTTCCTCGTGCAGGCTGTCAAAGTCATTTGGCAGAATGCCTCATCACTGGAGCTTTCCAACAAGCACCAGGCTCATGGTGAGATCCTTAATGCACAGCCGGACTCTCTGCACCACCACATGGTACCCTCAAAGTGGCTGCGGACAGGTCGAGACTGTCTCACACCTCCTTCTGGGATGTGCCTATGCAAAGGAAGTCTGGAGGGAAATGCATTGGTTTTTGTCAAGGTTCGTCCCGAGCTGCTCCATAAATTTTCTGTAATCACTTACCAGACAAAAAAATAGTTGATACTAGAAATATTTTGAAAGCATGGCACATTTCTTACTGTTTGAACCATAAGCGGGTAGAATGTAACCCATTGTTATCTACTCCGTGACCCAACTACACTTTGGAAGTTTGAAACTTTTTAACCATCAGACTAGCTTCACCCAATCTGTAAACTTTCCCAAATGTTGGAGGACCTTTTTCAGACCTTCATCACAGGACTGACAGTTTGAAGCAGATGTAAGTACACTAGTCAAAGAATGCACTCATCCCTGAATTCTTTCCAAAATCTGGTTCCTTACCCTTCGAAAAATTTCAGGTGCTGAAGAAATGTAAATGGCATTCTGTGAAGCTGGAATTACCCACATGGATTTAAAAAGCCAAATATGAACGACTCATCATCAAATTCAAGTTGCAAATAAGCATTTGCCAGGTCCAATTTTGAAGTGCATCCTCCTGATATCATGGTGAACAGATCCTTGACATTTAGCAAATTATGGGTGAACTATATTTTGGTGCCTGATTTACAGGCATTTTATGATCCTCACATAACCGTCCATTACCATTTGCTTTTGTTATTACCTCAATGGGAGTAGCTCAGTTAATCTGCTTAACCTGTGCAATAATATTCTCCATTTGCTGTTGTTTCAGTTCTTTCCCTATTTTCTCCCTTACAGCATAGGGCACTAGGCAAGAATTGCAACAAACTGGTCCAGCATTCCTCTCAACATGTACTTTGGCCCATCCATCCTAGAATCAGGTGGATAATTTCAAGAAAATAATCCACCGAGGCCAGTATCCCAACACTAAGTCACCCTTTATTTATCCTTCATTTACACGTGGAAAGTCCTTAAACACTGATCCAGCTCCCCCAGATCCAGCTCTGAGTGTCAGAAATGTCTGACATTCCTGTTTATGTCTGTCAGCCAGGTCTCCCTGATTGGTCCAGGCTAACAGACCCAATCAGAGAACTCATATTCTATAAAGGTCCACCTGGCTGACCTCGTTACAATCACTCCCAATATCATCTTGTGTTATGAGTTTCACCTCTAATCAAAACAATCTTGTTCCAGTGTAACTTCAAAGGTTTTAACCAGTTCCTTGCTGAGCAAAGTTAGTTTGTGACAATTCATTATGATAACGGGTAATCTTGCCCACTGTTCCTTTTCATTTTTGGAACCAACATTCTGCTCTTTGTGGGGTTTTCACTCATCCTTAATTCTATGCATCTTTTCTCCAACTGATTCTATTTTTAACAGTACAGCATTTCAAGAATCAAACTGACTGATAATCTGTGTCAACCTCCACATCTAGTGGGACTCCATCCAGTGTTTTGTGAACAATCATACTCTGAGAGTTTATCAGACTTTGGTGGCTCAGTGGCTGGCACTGCTGCCTCGCTACGCCAGGAACCCGGGTTTGATTCCACCTTCGGGCAACTGTGTGGAGTTTGCACATTCTCCCCGTGTCTGCATGGATCTCCTCTGGTTTCCTCCCACAGTCCAAAGATGTGCAGGCTACATGGATTGGCCATGCTAAATTGCCCGTAGTGTTCAAGGACCAATAAATTAGGTGGTCATGGAGGAAGGGTCTGGGTGGAATGTCTGAGGGTCGGTCTGGACTTGTTGGGCCGAAGGGCCTGTTTCCACACTCTAAGGATTCTAGGATTCCCTGTACTTCTGATTATATGCACCAAAGGCTCATCGACCTGCTACAGTTCCACATTCATTTAATTCCCTTCTGCCAGTCTTTCTGTATGTATCTTCTTCCAACACGTCTTGGTGAGATGACCCTTCTTGCATTAGTCACACCCCGCATTCATTAATGTATGATTCTGAGCCCAATGTTGGCCCAAGCATCAGTGACAGGGCTTTGTACCTGACCATCACTGGTGCTTTTGGCTTAGATATTTTCCATATGTTTGGAGAAGTTATTAAACATCCATGGGACAGGTGGGACTTTAATCCGGGCCTCCTGTTTCCACCAGGAAAGCATCCAGGCCCTTCAGCCTACTCAGTTGCAGTTCATTGACTCAATCTAACTTAAGTAGTTGTTAACTCTGACTATTCTCATGCCCCATTCCAGCATATCTATGGGCGGTAATGTTTAGCAAGATACGTTAAAAGGTAACTGTGGCAATATCATTAACTTATCAGAAATGTCCTCATCTTTTAAAAGTGCACACAAATCTGCCCAGTAATGCATGAAGTCTTCCAATATTACAGTAGGTGGTCAACTTCTTCGCAGCCAATCCTAAACACTCCAATATCCTAGCCTTGTCACACTCCCTTGTCCAAACTTACAGAAACTCTTTTTCAATGTTTATTCCATTGATGCAATACGACGGCCAAATTAGCAGGATCTGAGGAAGGGTTATACCCAAAGCATTAACTGCTCTTTTCCTCCAGATGCTGCCTGACCTGCTGTGTTCTTCCAGCCTCCAGCTTGTCTACCTTGGATTCCAGCATCTGCAGTTTTTTTTTGTCCCTAACCAAGTTTCACCGCAGAGAAGCCTCTTCAAAGGATGCCCACTTTGAAGAGATTCTCTGCCTCCCTCAGATGTGGACTCAGTGAGTCCGTTTCTCAGTGCCACACTGTTGTGAACTCTGCAGCCCTTCAACCACACCATGAAACAAAACCGCTACTACAGCCACACGACCTTCCTCAGCTCCTGTCTTTGGGTCCTGAAGAAGGGCAATACCCAAAACGTCGACTGCTCCTTTCCTCCAGATGCTGCTTGGCCTGCTGCGTTCTTGCAGCCTCCTTTTGTCTACCTTGGATTCCAGCATCTGCAGTTTTCTGTCTCTAACCTTAGTTTACTGTTGGCTTTCCATGTGCTGCACACCATTTTAGTCTTTTCTGGAAAGATGTTACAGAATAGACTGCTGCAGAGAGGACTCTCTCTCTCTCCTGTTCTACATTAGTCCATTCACTTTCTCCTGCTCTGCATCAGTCCTGTCTCTCTCTCTCTCTCTTCTGCTCTGTATTCATGCTCTCTATCTTCCTCTATTTCCTGCTCTACACCAATGCACTCTCTCTTTAACTTGGTGTTAGTTCATTTTCTACTTAGCTCATTCTGATCTAGTCAACTATTTCTCACTCATGTGTGGATCTGCTCCCACTCTCACACCAGCAGAAGCCTGCCTGCAATCTGAAGATGAAATAAACAGTTTAAGTTAGTTTTGTTGGAGAAACTAGGTCACTCAGGAAAAAGCAAGTGTGTACCAATGCAATTCTGTGGATGAGGGTTAACGTTTATGGAGAGAAGAGCAGATGCAGTCAATGTGCTTAAGGTGAGAGCTGTGCTATAGAGCGTCTTAATTATACAAGGGGAAGAGAAAGAAGATATTTGTAGCCAAATCAGGTCAGAGGTGAGTAGAACTATTGTCTCAGAAATTCCGATTACCAATTCATTGACTGGAACAGAGTAAACAGAAAAGGGGAATAGAATTCCAAAAATGTGTACTGAATTCTTTCATTCACACTTATCTTTTGTGCCTGGACAAGAAAAGAGATTACCCTGTCTCGTTACCAGGCAATCGAGTTAAATGCAGCATCCCTAACACAGTTAATAGTACGATTAGGTTTGAACTTAAAAAATGAAAAATGATTAAAAGAGAAAAAGACAACCTTAAGTTTCAAGGTGCAGAAGACATTGAAGTTAGAAACAAACTAAAATTAAAGAGGACGCATGGAGCCTGAACCTAGGATAAATATCTGTGAGAATGTGAAATATCAGAATTAGAAGAAAAAGTGGGAATAATGCCTAAACATAGAGAGTTGTAACTCAATCCCAGGATTGACTAATCACTAGATTAGCTAAACTAGGTGAAGCAAGGAAATGTGCCGAAGGCATATGGGAACACTACGGGTATATGTGAGGATATGCAAAATTAAAGCAAAAGCCTTTCAGCCTTTTAAGCATGCTCCGTCATTCAGCAAGATCATGGCTGATTCTTAAACATGACACGTGATTGCATGAAAGACTATTGGGCTTATTTGCCTATTTCCATGTTGTAGTTTATTTGTTTTATCAGTGCATTATTGATTGTAGCATATAAAACCATCGCAGAGATAATCTGGTCTCTGTGACTTAAGACAACATGTTAGTACATTTAACATTTGAATTCCTACATCTAGGGAAGTACAAAGCAGGTTACACAGGTTTCTAATATGTAAGGACCATGTCTGTTTTTTTGTAAATCACAAAAATAAGGGCTGTTGACAGAAATGGAAAGGAATTGTTTTAAAATGAGTGTTTAAAAGGGTAATTACAGATTTCAAAAGCAAGAATCATAAACAATTGATGGAACAAACAAACAAACAGTCTTTGAAGCTTTGAGTTGCAGATTATTTGATCCTGGGGTGAGTCAGTGGGGGTGGGGTGGGGTGGGGTGGGGGGGGGGTGCCATATACAGATGTAGCTCTTTTAGTTGATTGTCAGTAGTCTAGAGACCAATCTATCAATGACTTGCCTCTTTAACAACTGGGTGATTGGCTGCCAGATAAGTAAACAGCTTGGAGCTGGGAACTATTAATAGAGAGGGAGGCAAGGTGTTCAGTTCTTTTCTAGCTTGCAAGTGGTCAGTGTTCTCTGCAGAAGAATGCTCACTGTTAACTGAAGAAAATTATTTTATCTTCCCTGCAACAGTTGTAAGCTATGACTTTTAACTGATAAGATATATGTGAGGCTGGGACTTTTTCCCCTGGACCAAAGTCTGATAGGTCACCTTATAGAGGTTTATAAAAATCATGAGGGGTATGGAAAGGGTGAATAGCCAGAGTTTATTTCATGGGATAGTGGAGTCCAAAATTAGAGGGCATAGGATTTAGGGGAGAGGGAAAAGACTTAAAATGGAAATAAAGGACAACTTTTCCATGCAGTGGATGGCGCATGTTAGGATTGAGCCACCAGAGGAGGTGGTGGAAATTGGTGCAACAACAACATTTGAAGGGCATCTGGATGGGGACACAGAGCAAGGGTTGAGAGTGAAATAGGCTAAATTCTAGCAAATGGGACTAGATTATTTTAGGATATCTGGTCACCATGGAAGTGTTCGATCAAAGGGTCTGTTCCTGAGCTGTACAACTCTATGACAGTATGCGTGAACCAGCCACTGTATATTTCTCACCGAACAATGGAAATATCTGAAGGAAGATGACTGAAGTAGTGTGCTGACCAGCAGAAGGATAATTTCAACAACAGAACAAGGGAACGGTCTTTCCAACTTTTCCCCACTGATCTATTTTTCCCTGTATGCTTCCCTGTCAGTGTGCATATAAGGGGTGTAAGGTGATTAGCATTTTAATTAGTAGTGTTATATGCTGATAGTTTACAACAGTTTGCCTATAACTGGAGTCTAATTACAACTAATAAAGTGTAATTTGTGTTCAGTAATAGAAGCCTGGTCCATGCATTCTACCAAACTGGGTCTGAAAGTCACCTAAATAAAAGCTTCAATTTTATGACGACTCTGGGAATTGTGGGACTTGATTTCCAAAGCATTACCCTAGTGAATTGTGAAAAGTAGCTTGCTTTTCCTGGAACAGTTCACTAATCTTAAACCAGAGACAATTGTTTGATGTGCACCATCCCACATCAAACAAGGTCAACCAGGAAAAGAAACAAATTGCTGAAGAAACTCACCAGAATTAATGTTTTGGGTCCAATGGCGGTTCTTCAAAACTAATAGTAGCTAGTGAAAAGGTGTTATATACGCTGAAGACAGGAGATTGATATTTGTGTGCCTGTGTGTGTGTGTGTGTGTGTGTGTGTGGGGGTGGGTAGGGAAGGGAGAAGGTAGTTGGGGGAGAAGAGAGACAGAGAAAGACAGAGGAGTGGGCAGATAGGCAGAATTGGAGTCCAGGAACAGAGACACCAACAGTTATGGACAGTGTGTGAGTGTGTGTGAGAGAGAGAGAGAGAGAGAGAGAGAGAGAGACAGAAAATGACAGTTAGGGAGACAAAGAGTTTGATGACGATATGCCAAAGAGAAAGAAAAGCTAATAATCAGAAGGTGAAAATGATTTGGCTATGCGGAAACCAGCTCACATTTTCATCTTCAAAAAACTGTTGAACTTAATACTGAATCTTGAAGGCTGCAGGCCCTCCCAGTGGAAAATGCAATGCTTTTTCTTGCAGCTTTCTCTGACCCTGGCTGGAATACCTCAGAAAGCCTGACACTGAGATGCTGGCTAGAGAAGTTTCTGAATCAAAGGCAGAGATGCTAAGAACTGCATCACAAGATCTTGTCCCTTTGGCATTGGGAAGGCCAGCTTAAGTTGTTTGATGGAAATGTTTAAAATCGTAACTTGGTCACACTTCCTTCTGGGAGCAGGGAGGCAAATGTAAGTTTACAAATTGTTATCAAAAGTTGAAATTAGTATCGAGTTATACTCTGACCATTTAGGTTATAGTAAATGGGAAATAAACAACATTAAGATTAAACTAATAAATACAGGTGAATGATAAGCAAGGGAAAATAAATGATGATAGGATTAAAGTATTTTTGTTTACGATTATGTACTATTTATTTTGAAATTTAGGATTAGTAGACTGCAATAAACCCATTTTGTTACATCTGACCAGTTGACTGTGCCAGTCTTTAAGAGTTAATACAGAAAGAAACTAGAACATCGAGTAGGAAGAAAACCACACTAAATGAGAAAAAGGCAAAATACAAATAACAAAAACTGAAAAATGAACAGTAGAATAGGAACTAACCATAAAATAAATGAAAGAAATCAAATTTTAAAAAGAAAAACTAGTGATTTTGTCCTATTCATGCATACATTTTTTCCACTCACCAAGTATTGAGACAATGTTGATAGCGACGTACAACTTTAAAGAAATTGTAGTACCGTACCAGGGTGCATCACATGTAGCTTTCCCAGCTCAAAGTTTAAGATTGTATTCAGACCACTTTCAACCATAAATAAAGCTACATGCATGTTAAAAATGAGTTTATTGCTGCAAGGTTAAAGCCAAGATTCAAAGCCAACACAACATGATCTCCATGGCAGAACAGCATGGTCAAGTAATCCAGAGGCCCAAGCTATTAGTTTGCACACACATGGTAGAATTTGAGTTGAATTAATAAGACCTGAAGTTTGTCTCACTAACGGAGAATGTGAAATTATCATTAATTTTCACAAAAGGCTTGCTTCTTTACATCTCCTTAGGAAAGAAAATCTGTTGTCCTTACCTAGTCTAACCTACATGTAACTCCAGATCCAGGCAATGTGATTGATTCTTAACTGTGTTTAGTGATGACACAGCAAGCCAGTCAGTTCAAGGGTATTTAGGGATGGAAAAGAATACTGACCTTGCCTGTGATGCCCACATCCCATGAAAGAAATTTTTAAAATCCTGTCTTCCTTTGTTTCCTTCGCACATTTCCTCTTCAACAATCTCCATTATTTTAATTTTAGCATTGTTTATTTCTCATTTAATCTAAGCTACGAGGGCAGAAAAGAGTGATAAATTATTTCAAAATTTCATTCATTTTTTAACTTTCACTTTCCCCCCAGTGTCCAACACGGTATATGTCAATTTCCTGTTGAAAACATTATTTTCAAACAAGTTGATCTTTTCAATGACCAAGTGTTCATGGCTCTTTGGTCAGTGATGGCATTTCTTATGTAGAAATGTAAGCATGGACTGCATTCAGTTTTTAGTTTTATGGAACCGGTGGCACAGTGGCTTAGTGCTTAGCACTGCTGCCTCACAGCTTCAGTGACCCATATTTGATTCCAATCTCAGGCAACTGTCTATGTGAAGTTTGTACGTTCTCCCCATGTCTGCATGGGTTTCCTCCCGTTGTCCAAGAATGGGTAGGTTAGGTGGATTGGCCATAATATATTGCCCATATAGTGTCCAGGAATGTGCAAGCTGGGTGGATTAGCCATTGGAAATGCAGGGTTATAGGGTGGGTCTGGGTGGGACGCTGTTCAGAGGGTCAGTGTGACTTGATGGGCCGAATGGCCTCCTTCCACACTGTAGGGATTCTATGTACTGTCTGTCTTTTATTTTAAAAAATGTACATTAATAAGGTAGCTAAGATGGTTGCTAACAGTCAAATGACCTTTGTCATTCCTTTAACTGAATTATCCTGGGTGCAGGCCTCTACCATGAATGGACAAGGCTGGACAATGGAAGTCATATGTGGAATACACATTAGCTGTTATTTGTGTTTAAGTCAAAACTCAACATCAATGGACTTGCAGGTTTTCAAGTTTGAAACTTAACAAAGGAAGCTAAGTTGCCAGTTTAATGAGTGGACGTGAACAAATCTCTCTCCCACCTTCACATCACCCATAAATTACCCCCCAAACCTCCCATCCTTTCTCCACGTACAACAATGACTTTTAACATTAAACTGTTCTGGTTGGACAATAGCAGTTTTGATCATGTGAGCAAGATTGGCTACAGGTAACAAATCTGTTATCCCAGAACTAGAGAGAAAGTGGTCAATCCAAACAGAACACCAGCTAAAATCTCTGAGCCTTCTTCCTCTTCAAAAGATCACCAGAAGAGAAAATTAAGGTTCTGGCAAGTAAACTACTAAACCACTACAAATGACTCACTATGTAACATCCTAAACATCCTACTGTTTGAGGAAACCCTGTAATAATTCAAATATGTAAACAGCGTTGGATTATGGTGACAGTTGAAACTATTCACTGTATTTTATAGTGTTGTTCATTGTAGAGTACAAGTGACAATAAATCATCATTCATTCCAGAGTTGCTTTTCATTGTTTTGTGGTTGCTGTGCCACTACATTGACAATGTCTCTCTCTTGATATGTAACTGATACAGTTCACATTTCCCTGCACATTCATTCTGCAATTGGTATTTAAGCACTAAGCCGCTCAGCTTACCTATTATTAGCCATATACCCTCTTACAACCCTCTAATTCACTGCAACTCTTTGCTGAATGGTCACAACAGCTCAGCATTTTATTACTGTTTAGTTTGAGATCATCATGCATTGGAAAGTCTTCAAATGGTTCAAACACTTACCTTCAACTGCCAACACTAAAAGTGAATCAAAATCAAACAATCAGAAGCTGAAACTGCGTCTCACAAACTAAATCAACTACTTGCATGTTGAGCACCAACAATTTTACAGTCAGTGAATGACCACTGCACCTAGCTCTCATCTATTGGAACTGAATATCAATTAAGTCCTGCCTAATTTGTAGCTACCAACACTGCTGTGCTCTGTCACATACTGCTCAATGTCCACACTACCCTTCTCAGAAGGCTGATCTTGCTCTTCCAGCTCGTTCATCTCCCTCAGATCCCGTCTTTCGTAGCTCCAGTTGCGCAGAGCACTGCATGCTAGGATTAGATGGCTACTCTGTCCAGAGTGTCCTGCAACTCATCCCCACATCCTACTCCAACTGATTAAGTAGTGGAAAGTCACCTTCAGGAGGACTACTGTCACTCCACCATGGCTCTGATTGAAGAATGTGCTGCATTACATCAATGCTCCTCCTCAATCAAAGGGTCGCATAACAGAGTCATCAGTTATGCTCACAAAGGGTAAAGCTTGTTCCACAGTCTGTGCCGACACTGTACCTTTCTCATCTGGATGAAATGGCATGCATCATGAGGCGACCTTTTGTTGTGACCAAAAAATGTGCAGGCTGTGATGATAAAACCTGCTGTGGCTGGAACTATCAGTCATGTTTACAATGAGCCTGTGTGAGGAACATAAAGAACAGAATAGGTCCTTAGTAACATGAGCAATCAGCATTCATATTGTTCATAAATGGCAGCTTTGCATATTGCTCCATACAATCAGACATGCAGCACTTCGATAAGCAGGGTCATGGAATGACTGTATATGGACCTTTGGTACTTGATTTTATTCTGATTATAGTACCACCAGTCATTTCACAAAGAAACAGGAGCCAATGCAAATGCTGCATGAGTACTAAATTCTTCTCCTCTCAGCCTTCATAACCTATGAAAGGCATCATTGAATTTAAGAGAATCTTGCATTATACTTATAGATCAGGTTGAGGGGGTATCGGTTCTATGTCCTTGTGCAGCCAATGAGATTTTGGATTAGCTGTGTGCTTTCTGACCCACACGTTAATTGTAAGGTCTCCTGGAACTTGTTCTGTTTCACAGAGGTCTGACTTCATCTGCAAGGACCTATGGCTTGGTCAAATTTGCTTGTATTGGCACCCATCTTTGCAAACATTTCACATGTCCAATGGTATGATTGCAATTGTCTTCAAACAGTGCTCTGTCATTGTATGCTGATGCAATGGGCCCTGAAAGGGGCTCCAGTAACTCAGAATGGAGCTTGGATTTTGGCCAAGAAAGGAATGCTAATTTCACCAAATCCAGGTGTGGTCACAGCCATTGCTGATTCCTGGTATGTTATTGCACATCACCTAGAGTTTTAATTGTAACTTTCATCTTTATCCACTTGGCATTGTCACTAATCCTGCCTATCAGCGTGACACACATTCTCCCATCAAGACATGGTAGTAGTGGCTACCTATAACCTCTGCTCCCACAGCAGCCCAGGTTGCCCCATGCACCATGTCCCAAATCCAGCCTCTCCCAGCCCCCATATGTCAAATTTCCCCCTGACCTTCACAATTCTTGTCCCTTCAGTATTCCGGGTTGCTGCCTCAAATCCCAAGCATTGATTCTTCCCATTCCCCTTTCAGAATGGTGCTCTCTGATATCCCACCCACTTGAAACTCATTGAACTCACCTGCAGGACTGATCGTAACCAACCCTAACTTGGAAGGACAGCCCAGACTGATGACTGATCAAACCCCTGAATGCTGTTTCATATAGATCCCTGAATGATGATCCACAAAAGCCTGATAGTCAGTCCTGCAGGTTCAGGGCAAACTATGACCCATTCCCTGGGCTGCAGTGAGGCTGAACTTGATCATCTCAAATGAGTGACTGACCACGAACCCAGTTTGGTTAAAATTTTGTCCAAAATCTTAGATCTAAGGGATGATCACATGACCAATAATCCCCTCTATTTAAACAAACATAACTGAGGTTCTTATTATAAAGTGATCGTTGACTAATGGAATTGAGAAACACGTACATTTTCTTGTCCAAAATCACAGACATTATGATCAGTGCAGGCTTCCAACTCTCTTCCAGGCATATCTGCAACACTTTGCCAACTGCTATGCTAATTTACAGAGGCTAGAATATTTATGTAGTTATGCGAACTCAACCAGGGCAATAGTTTGTATGCTATAACCAACCGTGCATAGAAATAAAACTAAAAGTATTAAGTTGCCATAGTCCTAACAGACCAGAGGGCTGCTCTACTTTAGAGACAGACAACTGGTGCTGGTTTAACCTGAAGGTCATCATGCCTCAGGCAAGGGGAGAGGCTGAGAAGGAGAGTCCTTTACGGTAAACCCAGCTGGTGTAGGATTTGAACCCACACTTTTGTCATCACTTTGTGTCACAAACCAGCCATCCAGCAATATCACCTAATCACCTCTTTATGAACATACTTCCCCTTCTTTGAGTTTATTCCTTGCAAAAGTTAATTGCTCAATGGTTTAAGCAGTCTTGTTTAATACAGGCTTTCAATAATATCTGATGTTCTAAAGGTCTTGAACTCACTTCGGCTTAAAGTTCTGCTTACAATATATACATTTTTTGAAAAGCACGGCTTGCCTAGTTAGCATTGTGCAGTTACATAGTTATGGTTGGTTTAGGTAAGTGATAGAATAATAAAACTGCTTGTAATCTTATAACTTATTGCAATGCTATTAAGCAAGTGTTATTAAACAGCACATTTTTCCCCAAAGAAATGCCCAATTGATTATATTTTCTATGTATAATACAAAGCAAGGGAATTCAAAAGGTGCACTGTGGTCCAACTTAACATAATTTGGTGCTGTTTTTGCCTCCTGCAAAGTGATTTCAAAGTTGAAATTAATTTCCAAATTTTCCATTCCCAAGTTTCTGATTTTTCTGTCCCCTTTTGACCCCTGTCATTAATTCAGCAACATTGTCTCATGTTTATACTTTAATAAGCTATCCAAAAGCTTAGTTTGGGTATCACATCAGAACAAGAGAAAAGGTTAGAAATTGTGACTGAAACCTCAGTCCAAGAGATAGATTTTAGAGGAGTTTGTTTTTCCAGGTAGAGAGTGGCAGCAAGGGGTAGAAGAGTTGCCAGGATGAAGCCAATCCATTTGATTCATTCCTCCTCGATATGTTTAGCTTGAGATTATTACTCCTAGTACTCCCCATTTCTTTCTGACAGAGTTACTTTGACATCATTAAAGATTAACATGTCCATCTGCTTCAACATCAAAGGAATTACTCTGAGACCACTGCACAATATAGTGCTTGCGTGTTATTTTGTTCGATCCTTCACTGAATAAATAATTCATCTGTGACATACCCTACATTCTTTATGCATTTTAAGTCTTCCTTCAAGAATTCACATCAATGGACAAAGCTAAAACTGAATTATCACTTTATATCCATTGTAACACCAACCAACTAACTATCAGCAGCAGTATTAAAACCTGCTTACAAAAATTTTGCTGAAGGATATTATTGTAACAGGAAATTTCTACAACCTAACATTACAAAACAAATTCTGTCAACTAATTTGGTCAATGTATTTTCTCATTTAAATGCTAATCTTATATTAGTGGATAGCTCAACCTCTGGAAAAATTACAGAATCGGTCAACTCAGATTGCTCTTCTCCACTTTCCACCAAATAACATCTTTAGTACATAAACAAATTCACGCTGTAACATTGACAGGTCAGTGACCCTTGAATTAGCATACTGCAAAATTATTGACTATCTATTTCTGATCATATTAGCAAGTGAAAATAATTGACAACTGTTTCTTCATAAGTGGAGGAGATTTAAGCTTTAGAAGCTTTGCTTGCATCATAAACAACATACTGTTAAAAAAATGGATTTCAGATGCTTGAGGGAAGTATACTAGATGAGATTTTGCTGAAGCAGAGCATCATGCAATTTATCCTGAAGTTAGAAATAAAATTGCGCATTTGAGTTTTTAACATTCTGACCTCAAATTTGCTGGAAGTAAAGCTGATAACAATGTGGTTACAGTAAGCAAGTATCAGGGTCCTCGATGAACAGAGAGCAACTGGATAACTTCTCAACTAAAGTGGGATTTTAGGATTGAATAGCAAACAAAAAACAGCTGGGATGGAAACAGATTAATGATTATGAATTTAATATCTAATCAGATAGAACACCAGAACTGAAGATAGAGGGAAAAAATTGCATTAAGAGAGAGAGTAAAAAGAGAAAGTAAAAGTAGGAAAATGTGTTTAATTTGACAGTTTTAGAAGTTCCTAAAATAATTAATTTGCTATTCAAAAAAGTGAAAATTCACACTTAACAATTGTTCAATTACTCAACAAGAGTAATTGTCAGTCAATAATAATTATTACATAATTAAAGTCAATGCTCGTCATGACCATTTGTGCCAAATTTAAAGACCAATTAATGTACAATTTCAGCAAATTAATGGAAATGTTGTGCAAGTTTAGGGGTGATGTGCCATTTTTCTGAAGTTAATCACAGCACCACATAAATGTGTCAGTGGATCGTACCAGTGCTGGATGGCTTTTCCTCAATGTATGCTGCCAGTTGAATTGCTTTGGTTTTCGATAATGATTCAGAAAAAGCATACATTGTTCATACACCACTAACATCTCAGCAATATCTGGACCAATACACTTCTTTAAAAAAAGAATTAAATTCATACAAATACATTTTGATTATGCAGAAATCAGTTGACTACTAAATGAGTAAAAGGCTTGAAATAAATTAAGCAACAGTTTCAATCTAGTTGGAAAAATTGGAAGTGAAGTGGAATGATACATGATGGTGTAATATCACTGAAACCGATGGGAAAAATCAGCAACACAGTTGTGAGACTGATCTTGTCTTACATAAACTTGGGGCACATCAAGATGGAGTGAATGACTACTGATGAGGTGTAGGTGCCGAGATGAATGTGTACAGTAACATAGGGCAGTATCAAGAACCTGCACATCAAAGAATATAGCCAAGCAGAGATCTGTTTGGGAGAGACAGAAAATATAGCAAGGCAAACAATGGAAATGGGATTGCTAGGAAGTAAAAAAAGGAAATTCTAAGACCAGATGAAGAGGTGAGGTGGTGACAGACTCAAATTGAATATTGTCTGACCCATGTTAAATGCCAAACGTATTAAAGTGAGAAGAGTTTCGGACATTCTAAAACAGGTAGCATGAGTAAAGAGCTCAGCTCTTAAATGTGAGTGATGAAGGTATCTTCGAAGTTCTGAAAGCACTATTGGAAAGATAACACTGAGGCTTTTACAGCTGCCACAGCAGGAGAACAAACATTAGGCAACTGTTCAATTTGAGGAACCTCATTTTGCCACTTGTACATGAAAAATGCAAATTGCAACATTTGACGTGATCAATGAGTCTCCTGCTCACACATCAGGATGTGAGGCGCTGTGAGATAAATAGACTGTGGTATGGGAAGAAGTGCTTTTTGCACCCTGAGCAAATAAGGAGGACATTTAAGCTACTGCATTTTATTTTCCTC
This sequence comes from Stegostoma tigrinum, assembly GCF_030684315.1. Taxonomy (NCBI): domain Eukaryota; kingdom Metazoa; phylum Chordata; class Chondrichthyes; order Orectolobiformes; family Stegostomatidae; genus Stegostoma; species Stegostoma tigrinum. The sequence continues at coordinate 42,101,614 of NC_081375.1, read as the reverse complement.
TATATCTCAGGTCAAAAGATTATACACGAGAGGAATGCACCTGCTAAATATACTGAATTTGCAAGAAACCAATTGCCATATTCATAATAATACATTACAAACAATCAGCTTCTGGTGTCAATGTAAAATATGCAATGATACAAATCTACTTTTAAGCTGCTATACAATTATATTTGCTATTAATATGTGTCATCAATCAGATATTTCCGTAGAAACAGTGCACAGTGGAGAAACAATCTGCCTTCTTACTGTGGAGAGTAAAGAAGATAGGTGGAGAGAGTATAGGTGGGGAGGTAGGGAGGGGATAGGTCAGTCCAGGGAAGACGGACAGGTCAAGGAGGTGGGATGAGGTTAGTAGGTAGATGGGGGTGCGGCTTGGGGTGGGAGGAAGGGATGGGTGAGAGGAAGAACCGGTTAGGGAGGCAGAGACAGGTTGGACTGGTTTTGGGATGCAGTGGGTGGGGGGGGGGGGGGGGGGGGGGGGAAGGACCAGCCCAGCTCTTCCCCCCCGCCCACTGCATCCCAAAACCAGTCCAACCTGTCTCTGCCTCCCTAACCGGTTCTTTCTCTCACCCATCCCTTCCTCCCACCCCAAGCCGCACCCCCATCTACCTACTAACCTCATCCCACCTCCTTGACCTGTCTGTCTTCCCTGGATTGACCTATCCCCTCCCTACCTATACTCTCTCCACCTATCTTCTTTACTCTCCATCTTCGGCCCGCCTCCCCCTCTCTCCCTATTTATTCCAGTTCCCTCTCCCCATCTCCCTCTCTGATGAAGGGTCTAGGCCCGAAACGTCAGCTTTTGTGCTCCTGAGATGCTGCTTGGCCTGCTGTGTTCATCCAGCCTCTCATTTTATTATCTTGGAATTCTCCAGCATCTGCAGTTCCCATTATCTCTGCCTTCTTACTGCAATGGCTGTTAGTTAAATGATTATTGTGTTGCCACACTAGCCTTTACTTGAACCAATGCTTTTGTTGAAACATTATTTACTGGCTTCACAGATATCAAAACATTTAAATTATTCAAACATGATAAAAACATACTTTAGTGTTAGACTTAGCAGCAGTGTTATTGCATTAAATAAATTAGATAATGTTGGAAGGGGGTGCAGAGGTCTTGTAGCATAGTCATAACTTCCTTGTCTGAGTCAGAGGTTCCAAGTTCAAGTTCCACTTCAGGACTTGATGGCCAAGGCAACTATGTTCATAATGCAGCAAAACAGGTAGAACATCAACTTGAAAATTCTTTGAATATATGCCAAGGATGGGTATGGGAGAGATTTCTGATCAGATGTGTGATAGAAAGAATATTCTAGCCACTGCCATAACTCCAGGCTACAACATGCATGTAGAAGTGTACATTGCCAATACAACTTGAGCTTTCCAGGGCATATCCTTGCCAAATAGTGTTACTCTTCTGCTACTTGTCAAACACTTTCCTCCCTGGCCCCCTGGCTAGCTGACATTATATACAGATTGTTCCCATCAAGTACAGTCCTGTCTTTTTTGAACTTTCTTAAACCTGGAATCTCTGCACCCCCTTCCAAAATTATCTAATTTATTTAATGCTAAAATCACTGCTGATAAGTCCAACACTGAAGCACGTTCTTTATCATGTTTGAATAATTTAAGTGTAGTGATATCTATGAAAACAGAAAATAATTTTTCAACAAAAGCATTAGCTCAAGTAAAGGCGAACATGGCAACACAGTAGTCATTTAACTAACAACCATTGCATCAGAAGGCAGATTGTTTCTCCACTGTGCGCTGGTTGTAAGGAAATATTTGATTAGTGTCCCCTCTACCAAATATTTTAATGTGTAGTCACCTTGAATGTTTGAACCTCTCCATCAGGCATCTGTCCCCGTCTCAAAACTGGTATTGCCCTAATTGATATATAAATAGCATCCCCTGTGACTGTGACCATGAAGTACTATTATTTTTTTGTCCAGTTCAAACTCTTTGCAGCTTTTGACCCAAGTCATTCAGGCCATCCACCTGCAACATTTCTTTAGACTCCAACTGAGTGGAAGTTAAGTGCAAGTCATTAAAAAAAACCTGAAATGCCTTTACTTTCTGTATCTGCACTTTTATCTCTGCAGTCTCCCATGGATCTATCCTTAGACTCCTTCAGTTTGTCATCTGTATATGCAGTTTCTTAACAGAGCCAGAAGCTTGTTTCAGTACCTGGTGTTAACTACCCAGATTTTGATCTCTCTTTCATACCGGAAACTGACCCGTTTTCCTAGTCTTGGAGAGTTACTGTCACAGGTTTAGTGGCAGAAAAAAAAGTGTTATTGCTTGTGACAGTCAGAGTCTCTAGCCAAATTACAGCAGTATAGAAAATTACCCAGTATGAAACCCCAATGCTAACTTTCAGCTGGGCTACTTACCAGATGTTCACAGACAATCTGATCAGTGCAAAAGTCTTGAATGCTTACCGATTAACAACCCACTCACTTACATTCGTATGTCCTGAGGAGTGGATGTGGACAGGATGTTTCCTCTTATGGAAGTGTGTAGAACTAGAAGTTAGTCTGTAAAAATCAGGGTCATCCATTTAAAATAGAGATAAGGTGAAAGTATCCTTTCAAAGGTTTGTGACTCTTTAGAATTCTCTTTCTGAAAAGGCTGTAGAAACAAGGTCTTTGAAAATTTTTAAAGCAGAGGTAGTTAGATTCCAGTTTAGCAAGGGGGTAAAAGCTTATCAGGATAGAGGGGAATATAGACTTAAGGTTATAATCATATCACCATTTTATTGAATGGCGGATTAGGCTTGAGGGTCTGAATGACCTACTCCTGTTCCTAATGTGCATGTTCATATATCCCAGCAGTAGTGAACACTTCTCCTGTTGCATGTTTGTGCCTAAGGTGACAGAAGGGCCTAGCTGCATAATTAATAAGGTGAACAGCAAAGTTTAAATGAAATGAATCATGACAAACCATGCACCATGAATCTTACTCCACAAAGCTCTTAACTGCAAATGGTAATATTCTACCCATTGTTACATCTAAGAGGCATGATCTGTCACTTAAGTAGTTCCTAAAAGTCCAAAAGCATCAGCTTGAAGCTAAAAGAACATCCACTCCAGTCATTGGTGTGGAATGTTGCACTTGAGGTATGAGAGTTGGACTCTGAAGAAAGAGGATGAGAGGAGGACAACAGCTTTCAAAACATGGACACGGTTAAGGATGCTCAGGAGCAGCTGGATGGCCAGAAAGATAAATGAGTGAGTTATATCAAGAGTAAAGCTTCGGGAGTAAAAGGTTATTTGGTACAGTTACAGAGAGAAAAATTGTCAATTACAGACATTGCAAACAAAGACCTGACAGCCTTATCCTGGCAACAATTCAAGAAGTTGTTGCAGGTAAAAACAGAAAAAGAACAAAAATCGGATGGACGAGTGACATTGTGATGTGGACTGAAGGAACATTGAGGAAAGTCAGAGAGGAAACAAAGAAGCTCTAATGGCCCCACTAAGGCCATTTGAACAATCAAGTAGTGATTATAAATTGTTAAAGTTTCTACAAAGGAAAATTTCGCCTTTTAAAAAACAACACTTTAATTACTAGCTTGATTATGGAGTTGAGAAATATTAAACATGCATTTTAACAAAAAATTACACACATTGACCAGAGACCATTTGAATGACTATGTGTTTCAAAGTCATCCTATAATCAGTGACCTGAAATCAAGTGAGTACCCTGGGTGAACTTGTGTTTAGGTTTCCAGTCCTGGAATACAACATATATTATTAATATGTTACTAGCTTTTATTGTTCACCAGTCCAGCCTTTGAATTTATTTTTAAAATAATAATTATTAATTTGAGGTGTTTTGAACATAGAATAGTTTTCATGACTCCAAGAAGCTTTCCTTTGCTTAATGATCCAGTAAGGTGCTTAATCATATCTGTTGCCACAAAGACTGAAAAAAATGTCTAAATATACTTTAAGATGTTGTTTGATTGACCTTGCAAAAAATGTGACAACTTGAAGTTTCTAAATTCAGAGGGGACTTTCAGAAAGCTGTGGATGCAGTGATTGTAACGAGGGTAGCCAGGTGGACCTCATAGAATTAGAGTTCTCTGACTAGGGCTTGTATTCTGGTCCTATCAGGGAGCTCTGTTTGACAGATAAGAACAGGAATCTCAGACATCCTATTCAATCTGACAGCTGGCTCTGATGGAGCTGGGTCAGTGCTAAGGACTCTCTGTGTGTAAATAAAAGGTGAGTTAGTGACAGGATACTGGCTTCTGTGGAGTAATTTCAGCCAGGATTCACGGCAAAGCTGGGGATGAATTAAGGAAGTAGCTAAAGGGTAGAAAGTAACAAATCCTGCTCTGTAAAAGGTATGTACGGGTTGGGAGGGAGGTGAGGTGGTGGGGAAGTCGATACATGTAGTGATAGAGGTACCACAAAACTTGATGCTTGAACTCTAACTGATTCTAGTTGTGCAAATGATTGGGATTCAGAATCTCTGTACAAAATGGTCAAATTTCCAAAATATATTTGCACAAAAAAGGGAGAAGGAGTTATAGAATGAGTTGGAATTAAAATTCAGATGGGCACAATAATGAGCAATGAAATTTATTCCAAAGTTCAAGCAAAGTGCTAGCCCTGAGATTGAAAAGTAGGTGATGTCCATACTTTATCAATGATATTGGAATAGCCAAGGAATGAAGCAGAAGGAGAACTTCGAGCTATGACAAAAACAACGCTAAACATTATCGAACATCAATTAATCAAACTATTATGGTGCTACATCTATCTAAAACAGTGGAATATTAGTAAGGTGAAGTAATGAAATGGTGTTCTCGTTAGAACATATATTAAATAGTACATCAACTCTAGTTACCATGAAACAAGCAAAATATTCAAGCACTGGCAGATAAGCAAACAACAGCCATTCACTAATGCTATCGTCAATTCCATTAACGCTGTTGCGCTAGGTTCTGAACAAAGATCCGTCTTTTCTTCCCCAATAGTGACAGTTGCACGTAAGCTGGTAGCAACATGCTGATCGTGCTCTTCTACAACATCAAGTACACAGTTTAGGGGAACAGGAGAACTCCTAATTCACACAAAGACGTATCAACATACTTTACAATCAAGAAAATGAAAGGACAGGCTGCAGAGAGAGACAGGGGCAGAGGACAGATGAAGGAGGAAGAGAGAAACAACTGATGGACAGTTGCAATTGTCTCCTTTGAGAAAATTTTTGAAAGCAGGAACAGAAAAAGAAATCTTGAAAGACAAGATTTTGAGCCGAAGCATAATTGTTGGAAAACCTGCAAACAGAGGTAAAGGAGGGAGTGTTAACAGCTTTGGTGTAAGGACTGTGAAATATGCATACTGTATATCAAACAAATGATCATTATTGATGATAAGGTTGTGGAAATTTCAGATTATTAGGACATGGCATTTTTTGAAGGCAGCAAAGAATCATGAAGTTGAGAAAGGTTAGCAACTTTGTTTGTACAAAATACAAATTGAAGTTGAAAATACAAGTTGAAGAGCTATCCCACTTTGTAGCTTTTAGTCCATGGTCCTATAGGTTATGGCATTTCACGTGTTTTTCCAAGTATTTTTAAATGCTGTTAAAGTTTCTGTCTCTACTACCCTTTCAGACACTGAATTTAAGACTTCCATCGTTCGCTCGTTGAAAAGTTACTTTTCAATTCCATTCTATTTACTCATTCAAATATCTTAATTCTATACCCCCTTGTAACTGACCTCTCTGATAAGGGAAATAGTTCCCTCTTAATATTTCATCCATATTCCTTATGATTTTCATATAATTGAATCTCCCCTTAGCCTCCTGTCCCAAAGGAACAGAATACCAACCTTGGCAATCTTTTCTTCTCATTAGGCTTCAACTCTCCAACTGGTCTCATCTTACATTCCCATGTTGTCTATCCCCTCACAGCCACCATATGTGCAGCATGAACAAACTCTTGGCTATCCAATTGGATAATGCCTGCAGTCAGACAGTACTTTCCCCAATGATAAAACAAATTAACCAATTTTGTAATATTGAATATATTTTGCACATAAAATATTTCAATGTAGAAATAATGATTTTTTTTCTCCAGGATTCCTCTCCGCAGTTTAAGAAAAATAGGTATTAATAAACAACTTTGCATGACCACCTGACATTTTGAAGTTCTTTACAGCCAACGAAGTGCCCCAGATTAGGCCATTTAAGTCAAGTTTTGATGCCAAGGTCAAAAAATGTACATTCCTAGGGGTCTTCAATATCCATTATGAAGCGTGGCTCAGCAACATCTCTACAGATTGAGCTGGTCAAGTCCAAAAGGATATATCTGCTTGACTGGGTCTGAGGCAGGTGGTGATGGAGCCAACAAGAAAGTAAACCACACTAATTCTCATCCTCAGCAATCTGCCTGCCACTGGTACAGCTGTCCATGACAGTATTGTTAATAGTGAACACCGCACAGTCCTTAGGGAGGCAAAGCCCCGACGGCACATTGAAGATATCCTTCAATATGCTGTGTGGCATTATCAGCCTATTAAATGGGATAGATTTTGAATAGTTCTAGAAACTGGGCTTTGATTATCTGTGGGCCACCAAGAGCAGCAGAATTATACTTTTATCATAATCTGCAACCTCGTGGCCCATGTCACTACAATCTCGACAGGGGATCAACCCTGGTGCAATGGAGAGTACAAGAAGTCAGGCCAGCAGCACTACCAGACATACATAAAAACACAGAAAATAAGAGCAGAGTGGGCTATTCAACCACTCAAGCTTCCTCCACCATTCATTATAATCACGGTTGATCATTGAGCTCAATAACCAAACCCTGCCCTCCCACCATATCCTTTGATCCCTTTAGCCAGAAGAATTTTATCTACCTACTTCTTGAAATCACATGTTTTGACCTCATCCACTTTCTGCTGTAGTGAATTCCACAGGCTCACTACTTTTCAGGGTGAAGAAATTTCTCCTCATCTCAGTCCTAAAAGGTTTATCTCATATCCATAAACCACGACGCCTGGCTCTGGGCTCCCCCAGCACTGGATGCATCCTTTCTGCATCTAACCAGTCTAGTCCTGTTAGAATTTTATAGTTTGCTGTGAGATTTCGCAGCCCCCTCCCATAATCTTCTCAGTTCCAGTGAATACAATCCTAACCAATTCAACTTCTCCTCATACATCAGTTCTGCCATCCCAGAAATCAATTTGGTAACCCTTTGCTGCAATCCCTCTATAGCAGGAACATCCTTCCTCAGACAATGAGTTGAAAACTGCACGCAATATTCCAGGAGTAGTCTAACCAAGGCCCCATATAGTTGCAGCAAGATATTCTTGTTCCTGTACTCAAATTCACTCACTATGAATGCCAACATATAGTTTGCCTTCATTACTGCCTTTACTCCCTTACTTTCAGCAATTGGTGCATGTAGATACCCAGGTCTTGTTGAACATTAGTGTCTCAATTTACAGCCATTCAAATAATGATCTGCCTTCATATTGTTGTGAGAAAAGTAGATAACATCACATTTATCCACATTATACTGCATCTGCCATGCATTTGCCAATCAATTATTCAGCCTGTCCAAATCATACTGCAACATTTCTGCATCTTCCTCACAGCTCACCCAGATGCAAATTTTAAGATATTATATTTAGTGTCTCATCTAAATCATTAAGATATATTGTGAATATCTGGGGTCCTTGCAGTACTCCATTTGTCACTGTCTGTCATTCAGAAAAAGATCCATTTATTCCTATTCTTTATTTCGTCCTGTAACCAATTTTCTACCCACCTCAATGCACAATTCCCAATCCATGTGCTTTAATTTTTTCGTATCATCTCTTATGTGAGATTTTATCAGAAGCCTTCTGAAAGTCCAGATAAACTACATCCACTGGCTCCCCTCAGATCAACTCTAATAGTTACATCTTCAAAAAAAATGCCAGCAGATTTGTCAAATTTTTGGAAGTTTTTGTCAAACTTTCTTTTTGGAAATTCATGTTGACTGCGTCTAACTCTACCATTTATTCCTAAGTGCTCTACTATAAAATCTTTGGGTATGTACTCTAGCATCCTCCCCATTACCAACATCAGATTTACTAAAATATGATTCCCTGTCTTCTGTCTACCTCCCTTCTTAAATAGTGAAGTTATATTAGTACTCTCCAAAATTAGGTGTAAACCTGGTGAAGCTGCAACAAAGGACTACTCGCATGTGAAACAGTACAAGCAGCAAGTGAAAGAGTTAAACGATTCTACAATCTATGGATTAGATCTGAGCTTTTCAGTCCTGAATGGCAGGTAATGTCAGGATTGTGTCCTGGGCCTGACCATCTTCAGCTGTTTTCTCATAATCTATCATAAGGTCAGAAGCTGCTGATTGCATAAAGTGCAACACCATTCATAAATCTTCAAATATTCAAACATTCAATGGCCAAATGCAGCAATGTATAGCAACTACAAGATACATTGCAGAAATTCACTGTGACTCCTTTGAAACACAAGACCACTTCATCTAGAAAGACAAAGGCACATGACGCATTGCAACCCAGCAAGTTTCCCTCCAAGCTACTAATTATCCTGACTTGGAAATATATCACCACTTCTTCAATGTTACTGGGTCAAAATCCTGCAATTTGCTCTCTAACAGCATTGTGGGTTATTGAAATCAAATAAACTGCAGCGGTTGAAGAATGCAGTTTACTACAGTCTCCTTAAAGGCAAGTAGCAGTGGGCAATAAATGCGAGCCCACCCAGCAAAGCCACATCCCCTGAATGAATAAAGAAAATTTCTCTAGCAGTAGTTCAATCCTCTGGATTACCAGTACAGTGGCATGATCATTTTACCATTATGTCTCCGTACATTTTAAAGCAATGTCTCCAAACATGGACTTTTCAACGATCTTCATGGGAACCAGTTACAGGGCAGACTGAAGTTTGCATCACACCATCTGGTGGCTGGTAGCAGATAACCGAACACAGATTGAACACAATGTGGAGCTGGGAGGAACACAGCAGGCCAGGCAGCATCAGAGGAGCAAGAAAGCTGACGTTTCAAGTTGGGACACTTCAATATTCATGATCATTATGCCCAAGTTCCCAGCATTTTGCCAGAGGAAACAAAAAATGAAAATGAAAGTTACATGTCCTCAATCAAGAAGCATTTTTGTTTGCAGTAGATGGTCACTTCAGTTCTGTTGCAAGATTATTGATTTGAAACATTACCTCAGTTTGTCTTTCTGCAGTTCCTGATTGGCATCCATACTCCAGCATTTTGTTTTGTTTCAGATTTCCAGCATCGTCAGAGTTTGGCTGTCGTTGTCATTGGTTTTATGGCCCCAAACAATGGGCTATAAGTAAAAACACAAAATACTGCGGATGCTGGAAATTTCATAAAAGCTGCTCTGATGAAAGGCCACAACTTGCATTGGTAACTGCTTTTCTCACCACACATCCTGATCTAGTTTAAATATAGACAGCTATATATGAAACAGGGAATTCAGAATAACTTTTGATGCACAGAGAGGTTAGCATGTGGAACATACAGAAGCAGTATTTGAGGTGAGTGGTTTCAACTCATTCTTGGGCGAGCAAATACATAGGATCATTAGAAATAAAAGGTAATAAAAGAAATAAAAGTTTTTTAAAAATGCTCATTGAGCCCATTCTGCCATTTATGATAATTAATGCTGAATTTGCCTTCAACTCCACTGTCTCGCCCACATATCCTTGATTCCCTGAGATTGCAAAAGTCCTTCTATTTCAACTTTATATGAAGGGAGAACAGAAGGATTCAGTGATGAGGAGTGGGAATACAGACTCCTATGAACTAAAATAAGCAACACTTTTACCGTGAAACAGGAAAGCAAATGGAGGTCCTGGTGTGTGAGACAGCCTGTCTTGGAACATTGAGAGGTCTCTCGTGACCACAAAAGCAGGCTAGAAGGTTTAAAGAAACCAAAGTTACAAATGTGTCTCATGGAGTCACGATATGATCATTACCCCGATAGCCAACTCACAGATTACAATCCAACTCAAATCATTCAATGGAGAGTCCAGCGCAGTCACACCCCAGAAATACAGGACCAAGCATAGAACATAGAACAACGCAGCGCAGAACAGGCCCTTCTGCCCTTGATGTTGCGCCGACCTGTGAACTAATCTAAGCCCCTCCCCCAGCACATCCACGATGGGATGTGGGACCGTTAAAGTAAGGAACAGGGTCTGAAAATACATGGCAGTTCTGTTTTAGTTGTGTCAGCATGGCACAGTAACATCTGTATTCTAGATAATAAAATGAGGCTGGATGAACACAGCAGGCCAAGCAGCATCTCAGGAGCGCAAAAGCTGACGTTTCGGGCCTAGACCCTTCATCTGCAAGTTCCCATTATCTCTAACATCTGTATTCTGCTTTTATGAATGTAATTAATGGCATGATAAAATGAGAGTACAGAAATTGGCCAGGGCAACTTGGGATAAATCTTCTGCTCTTCTCCAACATAATGCCATTGTATGTTTTTGCCTTCCCAAACGAACTGGTAGATGGACTTCGTTCTTACATCCCATACAAATAATGGCACGTTCGACAGTGCAGTACATCCTCAGTACTATCTGGGTGGTAAGTCCTGGCAGTTCAAAATTCAAGAGGGGTACCACCCGACACATAGCCAAAGCTGAGTGTGAGCTGAATGCCCATTGGTGCTGCGGACTCCCTGCAATTCAGCAAGGCGCGGGTGACGTTTGTGGGTGGGTTTTGTTTTTAATTTCCCTCTTTTAATAATACAAATCCTGCCCAACGCCTAAGCATGCGGTGTGCATCCGACAGAGAATGCAATGAGGCTGTCTATTGGCTGTATGAGAGTGCTGCCCCTCCCTTGCTACTGCTGCTACTGCTGAGGCTCAGTGTTTACAAACACTCCCCGTGCGCCTCGGGGCAGGGCCAGACAGACACAGACACTGTCACAGAGAAAGAGATAGAGAGAGACAGACAGCCAGTGCCACCAGCGCCGCTGAGCGGAGCACATGTCAGAGTGGGGGAGGGGAGGGGAGGGCCAGATCTGCACACACCACCACTCCCCACCCCCAAAACACTTGCACCAGGGCTCAGCCCGACTCCCAGCTGGCGGCACAGGCAGTTTGTTTGTATTTTCCTCCCTCTTCCCCCCATCCCCTTGTATTAAGCGGAGCGGCTTTATCCTTACACCACCCGGACCCCTCGGCCCGTCAAAGTGAAGGATGCCGACCGCAAAGCCCGGACCGGAATTCTCATCCGCAACCCCAATCCCGGCTCATAATCGGGGTTTTTTATTGGTGCGGGGTGGTAGTGGGAAAGAGTGGTGCTGCTGGTTGAGAAGAGATTCTAACCCCAGTCATGCCCCAATCCAACTCCGTCTTCTCAAGGATTTGAAATGTCCTCCGGCGCCACAACTGTCACGATGATGTCGAACGCGAAAACTGATTCCTACCCGTCCACAGCGGGAGGCATAAAGGCGGGAGAGCCGCACCTACACCGCAACATGTACCCGAGACGCCGCAAACAACAGGTGGCGAACTGAAATCTGCCCCCCTGTCGGCCGCCAATGCAGCTAAAACGGAATCCGTTCCGCCAATGGGCTACAATCCAGTCCGGGACACCTCTCCCTCTTCTCCTTTCCGCAGCACCGACCCTTTGCGCTTCGACCGAACGTGCTGGGGAAGCGGAGTCCCCGCCCCCCCCCCGCGCACCGCAGCCATTGGCGCAGTCGGCATGCACCCTTCTGCACGGGGAGGAGGTGCGCCGGGCTCCAATTGGTCGGCCGATCCATCGATCAGGTCGGGCGGCAGATCGGGGCTCCGGTTTGTCGGCGGACCTGTCCATCAGACGGGCCGGTTGACGTTTCTTCCGGCGTCAAGTTTGGTTACTGTTGATTTTCTGTCCTTACCCCCTCCCCAACCGTTTCTGGGCTGCCGCCGCCACCACCGCTGCTGCTGTTGTGGGGAGCGAGAAAAAATACAATAAATTGATCCCCGTTAATTTTCTTTAATTAAAAATATACAATATAAGATGTCTGCCGCTAGCGCGGATCTGACGGATTCGAACCTCAATGCCATCAATAATAATAACAATAATAGTAGCAGCAGCACCGACTGCGGGGCCCGGGCCCTTTTGGCCCTCAAGTCGGCTCCATGCAGCCCGTCCCGGGTCCAGGTTCACTGGGAGCCCGGGGAGGATCTGAACGGAGGCGGCGGCGACTCCTCTTCGTCCTCGGCCCCGGCTCACCCCCATCACCATCACTCGGGGGGCGGCGGCGGCATCACCGGCTCCGAGGTGCTGGCCCGCCTGGAGGGCCGCGACTTCGAGTTCCTCATGAAGAAGCGGAGCGTAACCATCGGCCGCAACTCCAGCCAGGGCCAGGTGGACGTCAACATGGGCCACTCGAGTTTCATCTCCCGCCGCCACCTGGAGATCTTCCGCGGCGGGGATCCCTCCGTCGCCGCCGGATTCTACCTGCGGTGTCTGGGCAAAAACGGGGTGTTCGTGGACGGCGTCTTCCAGCGGCGAGGAGCGCCGCCCCTGCAGCTCCCCAGAGTGTGAGTAACGAAATTAAACACCCAAAGTATCTGTCTGAGCGATGTCGCCCTTCACCATCGCCCCCCTCTCAACCACCAGACAGCGATCAATAACTCACCAGCGTTAACCTTGATTCTCCACCTTGCAGTTTGCCATGTTCCTGCTCTAACAACGTTTGTAATACACGTGTGGCTACTGGTTCGTATGAGGAAGGGAGGGGGTTTGGAAAGAAACCCTGTGCCCTGTCTGCACGTTTGAAACACACACTCCTGTTGCGATCCACCTCTGTTTAATGATACTGTCGTTTATCTGAAATGCATCTATAAACGCACGTGTGAGAGCTTATCCGTCACTCCCATTACAAACACGTGTTGAGATTTGTGACATTGCCCTGAGTTAAGTACGCCTTGTCCCTTATTTCTCCCTTAGAGAGGTTTAATTTTCAGAATAATTTATCAGCGGTCTCGCCCATTGAACATTTTAACCTTGCGATGGTGCTGACCTAGATCAATGTTTGTAGATCCGCAGTGAAGGTGTGTATGACAGGGTTGGAAAAGGGAGGGGTGTCTCTACTTTCCTGTTTTCTAGCTTTCGTCATTATTGCCTAGAAATTATGGGAAGTCCAACAAATAACTCCAATCGCTTTTTTTTAATCTATATGATGTAAATATGTAAGGAAATTATCTTACTCTGTAAACACCTGCAGTAAAACATGTCTCATTTCCGTAACCAGTTGTTTTCGCCCCTACAGGCGGATTTACTATTGCAAGGTGATATATGTGTAGGAAATCGTTGTATGGGTCAATATTAGAATCGGAAATCCTCAGTAACATTCAATACGTTTCGATTTTTTATTTGAAATGTTCTTAATGATCGCATTTTACTGCACTTCTTTATAACCGTGAGTAAGAGTATCTTTTTAATTTTATATGACGAATGTAAACCCCCGAAAGCCTCCCTTGTTGGCTTAGTTTATGGTGCATAGTTCGCCGCTTAACCTGGAGTGGGATCATAATAAAAGTCAGGTGGAAATGCCTAGAAAGCCTGGTTGTATCTGAAATGTGTAGGAGAGTTGCAAATTTTGAAAACTGAATCAGATTTACTATCAAATATACCAGTAGTTAAGGGTGGGTTTATAAATGTTCATATTTGTTTAACTTGTACTTTGTAATTAAGGCAAAACTTAAAGGTGTTCTGTCTGTTTTCAATTTTGTGAGAGGGCAGTACTGAGTTATATTTGCACAGCTATAATTAAGAGTTAGTAGGTTTCTCTGCTATTCTATAACAGAGAATTTGGTTTTATCTGCTGATGGAAATATTTGATTTTCTTTGTTAGTCAGAACAGCTGTAACATTAGAATTATAAACCCTGGCGGATTATTAATTTCACATTTCTAAAAAGTTGACCTTGTACCAGTTTTAATTTTGTGCTCACCACTTGGAAGCAGTTCTGTTTTTCACATGGAATACTTGTGGTCAATTTATCCATGACTAAGTTTTAAAAATTTAAGAGCCACGCTTTAGGACAAAGATCAGAAGAAAATTTATCTGAAGGTTGTGCAACTTCTGAGACTCAAGTTAGTGGAGGCAGGATCATTGAATATTTTTATTGCAGAAGTTGATTCTTGATAGGCAAAGGTTTTAAATGGTTTTGGGGTAAATGGAAATGTGTTAATTCAAAATATAAACAGATCACTCTCAACCTTATTGAATGGCAGACCTATTCTTGGGATGACATGACTGATATATGAAGACAGACTGGATCAGTTGGACCAAAACTCCTTGGAGCGCATAGAAACCTACAAAATTCTAACAGGAGTAAACAGGGTAACCACAAGAAAGATGTTCCCTATGACTAGGGAATCTGTGATAGGGATCACGACCATTTAGGACTGAGATGAGAAATTTCTTCACTTAGAGAGTAGTGAGCATGTGGAATTCTCTTCTAAAAGCGATTGAGGCCAAAACATTGAATGTTTTCAGGGAGTTAGACATAGTTTTTAGGCCAATGGGATCACGGGCTGTGGGGAGAAAGTAGGAACAAGGCATTGAGTTGAATGATCAGCCACAATCATACTGAATGGCAGAGCAAGCTCATAGGACTGAATAGCACACTGCTGCCCCGATTTTCCATGTGTCTAAGGCTTAAGAGATTATAACGCTGACTTCTGGTCCAGATTCACATGTTCAGATGAATATTTGGTGGCACTGTGAGGTGTATGCTGCCTTTTTACTGAGTAGAGGATTTTCAATATAAGTAACCAAAACATTGGAGAAGATTTTTTTGCAACAAAGATGTCAATTGGATAATGCTTTTACTCTGGGAAAATACCCCAAAGCACTTGATAGGAGTGATACTTAATGGATTTGACAGCCAGCCGCATAAGAAATATTAGTTCATGTGACCAGAAGCTTGATCAAACATTAAACTTTTAAATATAATTTTTAAGTTGGGAGGAGAGGCAAAAAGGTCAAGATAGCTTTGAAATTCCCTGATACACTGGGTGGCTGGAAGCACAGCTGCCGATGGCAGACTGATTAAAATCAGAAGCATGCACACATTCAATTTTGGAGGAGTGCTGATATCTCTCTCTTCTGCGGCTGTAGGAAATTATATAGCAAAGGAGGTGGTGAGGCCATGCAGAAGTTTGAAGACAAGATTAAAAATTTTAAAATTGAAACATTTCTAGCTGGAAACCATTATATTGACATGGGGGTAGGGGTGGTGGTGAGTAAGTGGAACTTTGCTTGAGACAGGATATGTGGAGCAGAGTTTTGGAAGCCCTGCATTTTGTCAGGCTTGTATATGGGAGATTGGCATGAAGTGAGATGGGCTAGTAAAATCTAGATTTAACAAAAGCATAGATGATGGTTTTGGCGGTAGATAACCTAAATAAAGGATGGAACTAAGCAATATTGCATAGGGAGAATTAAATGGTTTAAGGTATAGTACAGAATCTTATAACCAGACCAATATTTAGAAATTAGCTGTGTCTCTTCACTTATTCGCTGTTGGGTTAAAATATGTAAGATGAAAGATTGAGAGATTGCCTTTTAATCAGACATTGTCAACTGAGTGGTTCTAAACTCGGTGAAATATAACATCAAATAAAAGCCTCTTGTTTCCCTTGGTCTGTGCAATCACCTGGAATAAAGCCAAATATGTGACCCAACAAGCATTTCTGTTGCTTGGCAATTGGGCACTGTACTGACGGTTTATAACATCAGTCATTTTATCACGTCATGCTTGGGAACTGGGGCCAGGCAGCAGGTGATTGGAGGAATGCAGCTACAATATCCTCAGGACACCCGTGTTGAAAGGTGTGATTCAAGCAGTGCAGTAAATGATGCAACAGAATGCAAAGGAGCCATTTGACTTTCCTTTTTTAATCTTCGACTCCCTGTTCAATCATTTATCCATTGTTCATTTGGGTCAGAGTAATCCTGAAGCCTGGACTATTAATCAGAAATGAGTTCATATCCTACTTGGATAGCTAGGGGATCTGAATTCAGTTGCTTGTTTTTAAAAAAGGTGTATTCAGTGAAAATGACTATAAAACCCACTGGATTGTTGTTTAATTGGTTTGCTGATATCTTTTAGAGAAGAAAATCTTCTATCCTTGCCTAGCCTATGTACAATTCATGCTTGTATGTTTTTCAGTTCCCTGATGAATATCATACTATATCCACAACGCATTTCCGCAGTGACTGTGGAGCAACAGTCATCTGCCACATGAGTCAATATTCAGTACAACCCATAACAATGAACTCATTTTTAATGCTGTGAAGACCAGATGTGTGAATAATTTGTAGACACATGCTTGATCATGAATTTCTAATTTCATGGTTTTTGGTCCCCATACATATTTGCAATGCCCCATCTTGTTTTGTTGCTGTTTTGATATCCACTAATTATTGTAACTTTGGCACCAAATATAGGCTTTTATAGTCCAGGTGTCATTTAATAACCCTTTTTTCTTCATGCTAGCAGTCAGTCTTGATCAATGGATGTTGCAAAAAATAGTCTGCTGGGCTACCCAACCAGGATTGAAAGACCAGAAGGTTGTGATCTTGGAGTTTTGAGTAGGTGGATTTCTGTTTGAATTGTTGATCAAACATATTTGTGGTTGATTTGGTTATCGCCAAATTGTCTTCCATACAAGCAGAAAAGAAAGTGTAAGATATTCCATATGACTGAGGGTCCTCATGCTTGCACTCTCTCTCTCTCTCATGCTCTCCCAAGAACTGCTTGCCAACCAATATCATTTCACCTCAGTCAACAGGGCTGTGGCTTGTAGTAGGTATATATGCACCTTGCTGACAACTGGATTATGTGATGCAGTCCTCTCCTACTTGGTCTATTTTGTCAGATCACATTGACAAATAACATAGCAAGGTTAGGAATGAAACATCAATATGTGATGAGTCCTGACAGACTTAGGACCTCCTGTTTGTTTGTAGGATCTACTGTGCTTGCAATACCTTCAGGTTATACTCTTCTGCTGAAAACGTGGATAAAGAATTCAATTTTGCTATCATTTAATAGTGACCTTAAGACTACCTTCTCTTAGGTGTCGTAGGTGTGTTTTGAGTTTACATTCAGTGCAACCGTAGGTGAGGATGTCATCAATGTTTTGCTATACCTTCATGTTATTGAAGTGTACACTTAATCTTCAGTGTTAAAGATTTGCCACTGAATCAATTCAAAGGTTGAGCCACCTGTATGAAAAAATGTCTGAGTGGAGAATACTGTTAAGGATACTTGGATTTTTTTCTGCACACTTTATTTGATAGCCTGCATTGAGGTCAAGTTTTAGAAAAGTGTTTAACACTATTCACTTTCAAGTGTCTGTCTTGCATATTGTTTTTGTTGATCACATATCAATGTAGATTCTAATCTTTGTTTTTGGGTTACTTGACTTGTGTGGCTCGGACCCGGGGAAGGCTCATCCTCCACTTTCTCAAGGTCCAATTTGACCCTGAAGTTCTTTATCAACCTGCTGTCTGAAATGGTAATTGGGATTGTGTGACTGGGGACACATTGAGGTCTATATGCAATTTGCCGATAACACCTTTGCAGTTTTCTGGTACCAGTGAAAATTTCAATTCAGTTTTAGAATGTTGATGGTATTCGTCACAACTGCAGTTCTGTATAGACCTGTTGCTTCTGGAAACTGATAATTACATCGCCACATTCTCCAGATATGATGTAGAATGCAGCAATCTAGTGTAAATGAAATATTAGTATCTAAGCCTTGTGAACTTTCTGCTTGGACATTGTAAAGGAAAATTTCCTGTTCGCTAGTTTGGCAATAATGCGGCAGTCCTGAAGATGTAGTGAATGTTTTGTCTACCATGACATTGACCGATCTGTCTGTATTTGTGAAAGCATCTGTGTCTGAGCAACCAATGGTCATTATCACTTGAGGATACTTGCTATGTTTGAAAGTAACTGGGTTCAAGTTTCACATAGCCTGTCTAAACAGATTGATGAAAATAATTATCAATTTCAGCGTCATCCACCTTTACCTTGGCTGCATTCTCTCACATTTCTCTTGAGCGTACTTTTCATCTTTCTGGTGGTATTGATCTTAATTGATATTGCTGATGCAATAAACACTAGTAACAAAGGCAATGACTTACAAGCTTTAGCGATTCCTCATAGTATGGCTTCCTGTCTGATGTGGCTAGCGACATCGCAGGGAAAACATTCCTTGGACAAGTCACAGTGAGGCTTTTTTTTAATCGACCTATTTGGTTATATTATTACACACTACCTGTGGCTGTCACATCTGAGGTGGGACCTCTGATGCAGAGTTAGGGATGCTACCATTGTGCCACAAACCCCAAACACTTGAAAATGTTTCCTGCTGAATTTGAGCTAAGACCTATCGTGAGTGGGTGAATGTGATTGTCACCAAACTGTGGACTGCCATTTTTGCTTTTATGTGGTTTCCTGGTGCTTGAGTTATCAACAGTGTTTACAGATATTGTACTTCTTAAGTATAAACAGAAAATACAGTGGGTACTGGAAATCTAAAGCAAACACAATGCTGTAGAAACTCAGCATGTCTGGCAACATCTGCTGAGAGAGAAAAAGTTGACATTTCAAGTCAGGTATGACTGTTCAGAATAAGACTTCTGTGACTTCAATGACTTCTGAAGAAAAGTCATACCGGACACGAAATGTTCTCTCTCAGCAGATGCTGCCAAACCTGCTAAGTTTCTCCCTCATTCCTCGTTTGTTTTTGAACTCTAAGTGTGATGGTTACTTTCATCAGACCTCAATCAAGCAGAGGATTAGTGAACTGTAAGCAGGTCCTTTTGTTTGCAGACTAGATTTAATATACGCAAGTTACGGGAGAGCTGAGAAACAGATCTGTTGTTGGCTGCTCCCTGGCAAGGATGATTGTCTTCCATAACTCTGAAGATGGGTATTGATGCCCCAGTTGGGATCACTAGCCCTTATGGTACATTGGGCATTGTCATGTGAGATGTATTGTCGTGTATTATTCAAGTCATGGCTTGTCCTTTTCACTACTCTCACTTGTAATTTTCATTTTTCCATTGCTGAGTCTTAAAGTACAGGGAGTGTTCCCACAATCTGTGCTTTGATTCAAGGCAGCGATTTTATTTCAGGAGTTGTGATCAATGTTGCATTTTTCTCATGCAGGCTATCAAAGCATCCTTGAAATACTTCCTGTAGTGAGTCTACTCTGAGCTGGGATAAGATGATCTGCTTTGAGAACCTTGTATCTGGCATCTGAACTACATGACTAACCCAAGGAAGCTGATGGTAGATATTCATAACCTTGATGCTCGTGAGTGAACACTGTTTGGTGCACCTGTCCTCCTAATTGGTAGTACAGAGGATTCTGTAGGTAGTATTCACAGAGGGCTCTAATGTTTTGAGGTGCCTCCAGTAGGTTGTACATGGTACTGTAGGGCCCATAACTGCATGAAAGGCCATGAACTTAATTTCAGTATTGATGTTGCAACTTTCAAATGGACATTTGAGGAAGTGACTACAGGCTGCATCAGATTTCAGGCAGTGTTGAATTTCTTTTGTCAGTGTCAGCTTCTGAGAAAGATGACTTCTAAAGTACTGGAAACATTCTGCATTTTGCAGGCACTCGTCATGAATTCTAGTCAGAGGTTGGTCTATCTACGTTTGGAGCATGCCAATGGAGGACTTAGATTTTGCACAACATTCAGAAGACAAATCTTCACATGCCTCTAATTATGTCAAATCTGTGAAGATATGTTTCCAACATGTCTCTTACTGTGGAATCTTTACATTCGAGCTTAATGATCAAAATCAGGCTGATCTTAGTTTTCCATTGGTATTGCCTGAAATTAAATAGATTACCATTAGTCATTTCTTAGCTATCACAGTGTGACACAATAAGATCATTTCTGGCCTCCTCTGCCTTTAGTGTATTGTGATGTGTCAAATGGTCAGCATAGTGACTTTCATACTCGGTGGTGACCCAGATATTGCCAGTCAACCTATGTCTACCGAGTAGAATAGATTAGATTAGATTCCCTACAGTGTGGGGACAGGCCCTTCGGCCCAACAAGTCAACACCGCCCTTGGAGCATCTCACCCAGTCCCATCCCCCTATAACCCACACATCCCTGAACACTATGGGCAATTTAGCATGGCCAATCCACCTAGCCTCCACATCTTTGGACTGTGGAAGGAACCCGGAGCACCCAGAGGAAACGCACGCAGACACGGGAAGAACGTGCAAACTCCGCACAGACAGTTACCCGAGGCTGGAATCGAACCCCTGCCCCTGGTGCTGTGAGGCTGCAGTGCTAACCACTGAGCCACCGTGCCACCCCAAATAATTTCGGTGCTGCTGCAGATTTGATTTAGCTGTATTGCAATGTCATTCAATAAATAGGTGACCTATTGCATGCAGTCACTTTGGATGCTGAAGATTGGTATCATTTAATCCCAACAGTCAGATACACATCCATAAGGATTCTGACTAAAAAGATGTTGGCATCTACTTATGTTCTTTCGTCTTTGGCAGTAAGCATGTGCTTACCATTCTTCTTCAGCTGAGTTGCTGGTAGTACCTTGGAACCACTAACTAATTTCTGGAGTGGCAGGAATGTCTTAATGAGGAGACTGGATTATATTTCCTTGAGTTTCAGAGATTGAGGGTTACCTTATTGAAACTTAGAACATTCTTACAGATGTAGATGTCCTTTGGTGAGTTTACCCTTGATAAGGGATAGTTTATTTAAGACTAAAATGAAGAATTTCTTTGTTTGGGTAGCAAACCTTTGGAATTGTCACCTCCAAGATGGAAATTAATGGTGGTCTGGAGATGAGTACCTTTTAAGGGATATGGTGATCATGCATATGAAAGATGTTATAATTGAATGATGGAGCTGGCTCGATTGGCTAAAGACGTCTTCTTGTTGTTTTGTTCATTTGCACATGTCAGATTCTCAATTTAGGAAGCCTGCTTGCTTTCTAGTCAAAAATTTATCGATTCTGAATCCTTAACCTTGATCTATTTTCACATCAATCCTGTGTATGTGCTTGCATCTGTTGATCTTTGATACTTTCCCTGTTTTGCTATTTGCTGCACAGACTCTTGTTTTGACATTTCTTACTGTAACCATTAGTTGCACTTCCAGAATTAGATTCCTGCAGAGATGAGGCAATACGTCCTTCAGAGGAGATCATACTTGTCACTTGGCTTCTTTGGTTGCTGAGTCAATGCTTGAAGCTACAGTTTGTTTCTTCTTTATTGCCATCTTTTAGTACTGTGCTTTTTTTCTATAATGCTTTTATGGAAGGCTTTGGCATTAACACAATGACAAAATCCGTAATGAAAACAAAGTTGCCAGAAAAGCTCAGCAGGTCTGGCAGTACCTGTGAAGGAGAAAACAGAGTTAATGTTTCGGGCCTGGTGACCCTTCCTCAAAACTGAATCCGTAACTGTTCAGACATCTCAGCATGCTGAAAATGGCAGTCCCTGGTCTTGTCATGGCACTGACAATGAGTGAGTGATTTGATTTTTATGTTTCGTGTTGATAAGCTATTAGCTCCAATTTCTGAATTTGGCGATTTCATCAAAAATTGATTCTCTAATTGTTTCATAGCTTAACGACGTACTTCTAATCTTTAGGCAGGCACAAAGTGTGAAAAACATGGATTACCTAATTTACGATAGCTATATATTTATTATCACCCGTTGCTTGCCTAATTCTAAAATGGATAATTCTTGAAAAGCATACTTAAGTGGGGAGGGGGAAATACCCTAAACTATATCAGGTAATCTGTGGCCTTCCAGTTTATGCTGGGGAATTGGGTGTCATTTTGCTGGTGTTGCTATCCTTTGCAGATGTTCCCAACTTGCAGGAGGTTTAAAATATCTCCACCAAGATGTTTATAGCACTGCCCCAGTTCTTTTATATTCTCTTCCCTTTTTGTTTACTGCTCAATGTTTACCATGCTGATCCCAGTGGCACTGTTTTCCCCTTTTTCTCCCCTGGCCCTAAGCCTCACTTGGCACTTTTTTCTGGGGATGCAGCTAAGATCACCTCAATGCTGGCAGAATTTTTATCCTCATTTGAAACTGACTGCAAAGGTTGACCCTGAGCTGCTTCAGTTACCAAGTGGTACTGATCCAGATGCCCTTCAAATATACTACTCCTTGTTCTATTCAGGTACTCTAAGTGGGATTTCATCATACAGGCAGCCTCTGCTGTGCTGCTGGCAGCTTGTAATATATCAAATCTTGTCTCATGCTTCCCCCTTTGGTCCTCATTATTGTCCTATTGCCACCATGTTGCGTTACTTTCTTCATGTAAATTCACTAGTCTCTTTGTCAGGCTCGGAAACTATTTGAAAATTTAAAAACTGGAATGGAGAAGTTACAAGATCTAACATAAAAATTCAGCACGTACACAGCCTGCTCGTCAAATATGATGGAGTCGAGACCCTTCAGAAATGGGGGAGGGGAACTGGACTCTGAAATAAATAGAGAGAGAGGTGGAGGCGGATAGAAGATGGATAAAGGAGAAGATAGGTGGAGAGGAGACAGACAGGTCAAAGAGGCGAGGTTGGAGCCAATAAAGGTGAATGTAGGTGCGGAGTTGGGGAGGGTTTAGGTCAGTCCAGTGAGGACAGACATGTCAAGGAGGCAGGATAAGGTTAGTGGTTCAAAGATGGGGTTGGGGCTTGAGGTGGGAGGGATGGTTAGGGAGGCAGGGACAAGCTGGGCTGGTATTGGGATGCAGTCGGGGGACGAGAGATTTTTGAAGCTTGTGCAGACCACATTGATACCCTTGGGCTGCAGGGTTCCCAAGCAAAATATGAGATGCTGTTGCTGCAGCCTTCGTGTGGCATCATTGTGGCAATGCAGGAGGCCCAGAATGGACATGTGTGTCCCTCTCTCGCTTTCGCTCTAATTACCTATCTGTTTCTGAATTCCCCCTTCCTCTTCTCCCCCCCCCCCCCCCCCCCCCCATTTCTGAAGAAGGGCTTGACCCAAAACATCAGCTTTCCTGCTTCTCTGATGCTGCTTGACCTGCTGTGTTCATTCAGCTCTACACCTTGTTATCTCAGATTCTCCAGCATCGGCAGTGCCTACTATCTCAGTCCAGTATGATGGTTGTTCAGCACTTCAGTTCTGAAGAAGTCATGTTGGACTCAGTTTTTAAAATTAATTTGTGGAATGTGGATGTTGCTCTCGAAGGTGGTGGTATGCTGCTGCCTTGAACCACTGTAGTCCATGTGCTGTAGGTTGACCCGTGATGCCATTAGGGAAGGAATTCCAGGATTTTTACCCAGTGGCACTGAAGGAGCAAAGATATATTTTCAAGTCAGGATATTGAGCAGTTTGGAGGGGAACTTCCAGGTGGTGGTTTTCCCATGTATCACTTATCCTTGTCCTTCTAAATGGAACTGGTCATGGGTTGGAGGGGGCTATCTAAAGATCTTTGTCAGACTTCTGCAGTGCATGTTATAGTAAACACTACTTCTACTGAGCAGTAGTGGTGGAGTGACTTGCATGTTTATGAATGCGGTGCCAGTCAAGTGGGCTGCTTTGTCCTGAATGGTGTCAGTCTTGAGTGTTGTAGGAGATGTACTGATCCAGGCAAATTGGGCATATTCCGTCACACTCCCTGTCTTGTACTTTTGTAGGTGGTGAACAAACTTTAGGGAGTTTGGAGGCGAGTTACTCATTGCACTTGCTGTCTCCACGCACATGCTGCCATAGCTGCTAAGTTTTTCCAGCTCTTTGTTTTTGTTTCATATCGCCAACATTTGCAGAATTTTGCTTTTACTTCAAGAATTTGTGTTTTGATTTATTGTGCGGCATGTTTTACAATATCAAAGTCACATTTGGTTACCATTTGCATACAATATTGGTCAGTTGTCTTGTTTTCTAATGCATTAAGCAACAAGCAAACAAGTATTTTTTATATTGGCCCAGATTTTCCAGCATACTCCAACAGATGTGCTACAGTACCCATTGGAGGTCGTGGCACACTGTACATTAACAGCTCTGAAGTATAAACTTAGTGTACAATTACCTTGCATATGGACCCCTCCAAATAGTCCACTTTTTGAAGAGTTCAGACTTAATTATGTGAATAGTTATTCAGGAGAAGTTTGTTTCTTTTTGAGTCGATCTTAATCTCTCAAATCACTGAAAGTATTTAAAGAGGAAGTAGACAGGTTTCATCTCCTTGATGTTTTAAGAAATCTATGAGCTAGCACAAAAGAGGTTTTGTGGCCTAGAGCAGATAGGCCATGATCTTGTTGAATGGTGGCCCAGGCTTGAGGGTTCATTGGACTTATTGCTGCTCCTATTTCTTATGTTCTAATCTCCTGGATAACTCTGACTAACCGGGGACCATTTTCACTCCTCTTTCCCTATCTCCCCATACGTGGCTAACCCCTGACACCTGATCTACCCTACTCCCTTAGCCACTTAATTTTCGCAAAGTTCTCTCTATAATTTGTAAAATGTCAACGGGAACTTTAAATCCCAGAACAAGGCAGCTACTGCTGTTTAAAAATAAAGGTGCATGGTTTGGCTTCTGGAGTTAACCGCTCACTGCTTTGAAAGACTCGCAGAGCAGTTGCACTCCATAGTACCGTGGGTCCAAATTAGAAGTTCAGGACTGAAACGCAGATCTCCAGGGCAGACTAAGGGTAGAGTGGTATTCCAAGAGTGATTTCCATTCCTTGGAACATATGACGCATTATACTTTTCTTGGATGTGGAATAGGTTAGTGCAAATCTTGCTGAGTTGTGGGTTTTTCTCAAGTGTAAGAGTTTCAAGAATATCTTCCAATTTATCATCTCCAAAGGAGATGTCAGGCCTTTTCCATTTGTCATCTTGTGATTATAAAACTTAACACATTTTGTGCCTTTGGAATATAGTCATATTTGCCAGCATAGGAATTCATATGACTGTAAGTGCTCATCAGTAAATAACGGATTGAGCATAGATAGTCTTTAATCAGCAATACAGAATGTGGGATTGCATTCCTTTGAAAGAGAAACTCACCAGTAATGGGCAAACTTTATCAGGGAATAAGCAGACTGAACTGTCCAATCTAGTATGTGTGTACAAAATCTAGGCTTTCCTCCTGTTGACCCTGAGCTGGAATGCCTCTTCTATGTTTAACAACCAATTACAATCTCAACATGTTCCCTACTCAATCTCCTAGCCTAGGTTGCTTAGCTGTCTTCAGAAAGTTAATGACCACCTTCTAGAAGTTGCAAATCTGATACTTGCATCATCTTCATTGGCATTATGAAGTTCTTTGGAAGAAACCAAAGAATTCAGTAAGGACAGTTCAGGATCAATTTTGGCAAAGACCTGTAGCTTGATTTGTGGATGAGGTTGATGACTTACTCGCCAAGCTGCATTGTTTTTGTTCGGACATTTTGTCACCATGCTAGGTGATATCATCAGTAGAGTCTCCGATGAAGCAATGTTATTCTGCTCCCGCTTAGAACTTATACTGTCTGGTCCATAATGGTGAGTAATGTCATTTCCTGTTTTGATCTGTATGGGTTTGTGTTTGGGGCCCACTTACATATGTTTGTTGATTGAAATATGGATGGAGAACCATGCCTATAGGGATTCTGTGCGGGTCTATGTTTGGCTTGGGCTACTATGGTTATTTTGTCCCAGTTAAGTTGATGGTCTTCATTGTCTGAACATAGCAATATTAAGTAGAGTTCATTGTGCCGTATTGCTGCTAGCTGATGTTCATTTATTCTGATGGCTAGTTTCCTTCCAGTCTGCCCACTGTAATGTTTGTGGCAGTCATTGCATGGTATTTTGTAATCCATGTTTGTTCTGCATGTTGTTTGAACGTGCATATTTAAATGGACACACTGCAACGCTCCAGAGCTTGGCTGGAAAGAGGAAGAACATGTATATAAGATCCTCACTTTAAACAGATATCCCTGCAACTTCATCCACAGATCCTACAAAACAGACAACAACTGGAGAACACAGTACAATCTAACGCACTGGCCGCACTGCCCTAGATGAAGCACCTATCTGAACTGACAACAAGACTCCTAGGACCACAATGAATCATTCGTAGCCCACAGCCACTCTACACACAAGGATTAAAGACCCCATTCCCGCAACATGCAGAACGAACATGGTTTACAAATTACTCATTAAGGATCAGAATTGTGTGCAGTATTAAAGCAGAGATTATTTTCTAATTCCAGACTGCATTTGCTGGTCACATTGGTGTGGTAGCCTTAAGAAGATAAATTGCACAATGCAATTTTCAAAACTTTACACATGGTCACCCAGAATTGGAATTCTTGGTGTTACATAATGTTCTGAAAGAGTGAATTTTGGAGCTGTGCTGAGCTCTGCCCAGTCTGATATCACACAGTCTCTGGATGGAGAATCAGATGGACTCTAGCACAATCTACTGATGGAGGCATGTGCACTTTTACCTCATTTGTAATAGCTAACACGCCAAGGTTATTTCTTGTTGTTGTTACATAGTCAACTTTATCATGTAATCTGAGCCTCATTTGCTGAAACTTATTCATGGTCTATCCTCCACTTGAACCACCACAGGAACAAAGATTGATGGCAGCATTCTTACCCAAGCTACCAGTGATTGGTACTATGACATCACGCCAAAATACCACACTAGGATCACCATTGAACTTAACAAAACCAACCACCAATATATGGCAGCTGCAAGAACCCAGCAGAGATTTGATAACCTGTAATGGGTGACTCTTCTCTTGCTCTTCAGAGCCCCTCTTTCTTTGATGCATACTTCCACAGTTGAATACCCTTTGCTGTCTGGATAGGTGCAACCTGCAACATCGCAAGAAGCTTCGCAAGATCCAATTAAAAGCAACCCCACTCACTTGGCAATCCATTCACTGCCAGAATCGTTTGCTCCCTCCACTGCTCATCAATGTGCCATGAGTGCCATGTAAACTACTTAAAAATGCATTGCATCATCTCACCAGAGATTCCTCAACAGCACCACTAGAATTCCATCACCTCTACAACCTAAACAGCAAGCAAATCAGAAATTGAAGAGTTCCAGTTACACCTCCCAGTTCAACCAATATTCTGCCTTGGAGATACATATCCATTTCTGCATTGTCATTGGATCAAATTCCTGGAAGTCTTAACAGTGCTGTGGGTGTACCTTCACTACCTGATCTTCAGTAGTTCCAGAAGGTGGATGTTTGTCATTCCTTCTGAGGGCAAATTTAAAGATCAGTAAAACACATCCTTGACCAGTGAGTCCCACATGCTGTGAATGACTTCATTTTTAAAAAAATGTTATGGCTTCTTTCTTTCCTGATCAGAAAATTGTAGAATACTACATTTAGGAAACGCTAACTTCTAATTAATTGACCTAAGCACTGATCAGATTGAGTTAGTTAAAAAGTATGGGGGTTCTACTGTAACGTGTGTTTCAGCAGCAGAAATTGGCCACAATGCGATTGCTGAACAGGAGAATGCTAATTCTAAAATGCAAACTTGTGTTGGCCATAATGCGATTCCATCGAGTCGGCATCTTGCTGTGAGGAGTCCTTTGCTAATGATACCTGTTCAATGCTATGATTCTGAGAGTCCCAGAGAAATTCTCCCTATCAGCCTTCATTAAAACTGAAAACAAATGTGCTGGCTTCTTATCAGGAAAAGAAGGGTATACGAAAGAGTGAAATTCGTACATCTAACTTGAAAGAAAACACCATGAGGCACAGGACCTGGATACAACAGGAGGCTCCAGCAGCCTACTTAAGTAATTAGTCAGATCTCATGACTTGTGTTTTAACTTGATTTTCCCACCTTTTGCTCCATATCCCTCAACTGTTGTGTTGTGGTGATGAAATTGCTGAAGGAGCCTGAGTTGCTATGGCAACATACATATATGTTTACGCTGCAGTCTGGAACAATGGGTAGAGTCTCCAATGTTCTTTTAGTCACACAGCTGCCCAGGTATCTCTCCCAAACTTAGTCTACTACTGGCAGTGTTGGAAGAATTTGAGGATTCATACTCCATCTTTAGTCACATTGTGAACACCCTTTCCCTGGCCATTGAGTTCTGGGACAGGACTTGAACTTAGGTCTTTTTGCTTACAGGGCTTACACTTTTCACAACCTCAGTATGTTACAAAGAGCTTGACAGCCACTGAAATATTTTTGAAGTGCAGTCATTGTAGAAAATACAGGAGCTAATTTTCACAACAGTGTGATAATGACCAGACAATCTGTCACTGTGTTGCTGGCTAAGGGATAAGTGTTGACCAGGGCACCTGGGTAACAAACTGCTCTGCACTTTTTGGAAATAATGAGGACAGTTGTGTCAGTCCGAGAAAGAGAGCTTGCAAAGCTGTTGTCACAGTCAGATCCACCTGTCTGAACAGCTGCTGACAGTAGTGCTTTCCTTTTGTATTACGTTTTTTTGGTGGTCTGCTCCTAATCCTGCTTTTCCCATGGGCCCGGTTATTTATGTAGCACAATTTTCTGTAACACAGTGTTGCACTAGAAAGCAATTATCGCATTACAGTAGAACCCCCTGTAAACTAAGTTAATCTTAAGTCACTACTTGCCCCGTTTTAAATTAGCTGAATGGTTATGCTGATTTTCTAGGCAAAATACACTGTTTCATTTGTCTTTCCTTGAACTCAAAAGTACTTGCTTGGTAACAAGAAGACCCCATGAAGCTAACCACATCCTGTTGCCCGTGTAGAAAAAGCTAGGTCATGAATGATGCAAACATTGTAGAGTATTGGATGCAGATTAAGATGACATCCCATTTTAACTGAAATATGTACTTCAGTGGAAAAAAAAATCAGCTTTTGTCATGTTCTGATAAAATGGCTGACTTCAGTAATGCACTTATGTATAACCTTCATTTATTAGCCTTGCTATACTTGATTGTGATTTTATAACTCAATTTATTTAAGTTAAGGGCAGATAATCTTTCTGGTGAATGTAATAATCCTTTGTTTTGGCTTGCAGTCATGGCGTCACTCGCTGTCCAGCATTTTTTGCCTGTCCCTAGTTGTCCCCTTGAAAGTAATGGTTTGCTGATTTCTTGGACCACTGCAATCCATGTGCTGTAATTTGATCCACAGCGTGCTTATGGAGGGCATTGTACTGAGCCTTTTTATATCGTCTCCTTAAGCTTGTAGTTGAGAGTAAGGGCAAATGTTGAAAATCTAAAATTGAAAACGTTGGATAGATGTTAAGCAGGACATGTGGAGAGAAGAATACTTTTGTCTCTTGAACATCATTTGCTGTTGTCTTAGCTCAACTACTGAAATCCTCATCCAAGCTTTTGTTATCTTCCAGATTTGATTGTTTCTTGATTGACATGTAACCTTTTCACCATCCATAAATTTCAACTCCTCCAAAATTCTCTTGTTTGTATTCTAACTCTCACTTGAACCATTTTAAAAAAATTGTTGCACCTTCATCCAAAGTATTGTATATTCCTTCCAAAGATGGCAGCTGACCCATTTTAGGTTGCAGTTTTAACGTAGAACACAGAACATCACAGCACAGTACAGGCCCTTCGGCTGTCGATGTTGTGCCGACCTGTTGTACCAATCTGAAGCCCATCTAACCTACACTATTCCATGTACATCCATATGCTTATCCAATGACGACTTAAATGTACCTACAGTTGGCGAATCTACTACTGTTGCAGGCAAAGCGTTCTATTCCCTTACTACTCTCTGAGTAAAGAAACTACCTCTGACATCTGTCCTATATCTTTTACCCCCTCAATTTACAGCTATGCCCCCTCGTGCTCGCTGTCACCATCCTAGGAAAAAGGCTCTCCCTATCCACCCGGTTTTGTACTACTTCTGTGCCCAAAATTGACTTCTGCTAATGAAATAAATGATTTAATCGGATAAATAACTACTCTTTTATCATTCTCCTGCTGTTTCCCTGTCTTTTTTTTTGGTCTTTTACCTAGTTCATGGGTTTAAGTTTGTCCCTGCATTTTCCATATGCCAATGCACCAAGCTCAGTGCTGTTTCTCTGTTGATTAATGAACTGGCTTGTTCTCTTAACTCTCTTGACCTCCCTCTTTGCCTGCCTTCCTCCTCTCACTTAACTCCCGCAATGTCTCTCTGTGTCTCCACCTCCCACCACCAGCCCCCCCCACCGACCATCACCATGCATACAATATAGGGCCTTTGATCTGCTCCAATTATTCTAGATCATGGCTGATAATTGATTTCAATGCCATGCTCACTTGCTGTCCCCATATCCTTTGCTATTATTAATAGCTCTAAATCTATGATCCTCTCAGTCTAAAATTTAATGATTGTTCTTCTACAACCTTCTGGGGTAGAGAACTGCATAGATTTACTACCCTCTAAGCAAACATGTTTCTTCTCTTAGTCTTCAGTAGCTTGCCTTTCATTCTGAGGTTTAGCCCAGTTGTTTTACCCCACAGCAAGTGGTAGCATCCTTTCTACATCTACTTTTTCCTTTTTAAGAAATGTGGAAGTTTACATGAACAACTCCATTCTTCTAAAATTCAGGAATTATAGATCCACTCTTCTCACTCTTTCCTCAGAACAGTCCTGCCATCTCAGAAATTAGTCCATGGAATCTTGACTGCACTGCGTATGCCAAATATATCTTTATTTGGACATGGAAGCCACAACTGAATGCAGTACTCCCAGGTGCGACTTCAGTGCTGTACACCATTGAAACAAGACTCCTCTGTTTCTGGCCTCAAGTCTTGTTGCAGTAAAAGCCATAATACCATTTGCCTGCCAGATTGTTAGCACCTGCTTGCTAGCTGTCAGTGGCTATGAACAAGGACACTTGGGTCCTTTAGGTTATCAGCACTTTCCAGTCTCACCATTTAAAATATGCTCTGCACCATCATTCCTCCTACCAAAACGTATATCCTCGCACATATCCATATTATATTGTCTGCCATGCTGTTGTCCACACATTCAGCCTGGCTCCAACTTCCAAGCACCGTTGCAGAATTGTAAAATTTTGAAAGATGATTGCATCTACTGTTTGTCTCTCTTTAACGCGCTGGGGTAAAGGTCATCAGGTGCCAGGGGTTTGTCCTTGCCTTCCCTCCCCCTCCCTCCCCCCCCCTCCCCCTCCCTCCCCCTCCCCCTCCCCCTCCCCCTCCCCCTCCCCCTCCCTCCCCCTCCCCCCCTCCCTCCCCCTCCCCCTCCCCCTCCCCCTCCCCCTCCCTCCCCCTCCCCCTCCCCCTCCCCCTCCCTCCCCCTCCCTCCCTCCCCCTCCCCCTCCCTCCCTCCCTCCCCCTCCCCCTCCCTCCCTCCCTCCCCCTCCCCCTCCCTCCCTCCCTCCCCCTCCCCCTCCCTCCTCCCCCTCCCCCTCCCTCCCTCCCTCCCCCGCCCTCTCCCCCCGCCCTCTCCCCCCGCCCTCTCCCCCCGCCCTCTCCCCCCGCCCTCTCCCCCCGC